>NC_135498.1:69588994-69756494 GCF_052857255.1 Amblyomma americanum | reverse complement strand
CGGCGTAAGCAGATCTAATAGAGGTTACCGAGCCATCTGTATGACCAAAAATAAATTACTCTCAAGGAGGTAACTGTGGGCTGGTTTCAAGGGTCATGAAAAAAACCATTGCTTTCTAAAACCAAAATTTTATTACGTGTCGTATGAATACAACTTGTAATATTACCCTGAGATTCACTCTATAAATAAAATGAAATCACTTTAAAATTGCATAACGACTGCTTTGATAGAGAGATTGGTATAAATTTATAACAATCGAGTAAATACTAATTGGCATACACCCAGGTGCAGCCTTACGCAACAAAAAGAGCTATAGATCTTCCACCGAAGCTTCAGAGTTGAAGAAAACTTCCTCCTGGTTCGCGGCTCGAACCCTAACGACTACTTCACCGGAGCAGTCTCTCAACCCAATGAGCTAACTGGGACGGCTGGCAGATGGTAGGGCACGAGTGAATTTTTCAATGACTCGAAGTCGGAACAGTGATGGTGAGATGTCTTTTGGGAATCACCCAAGGTGGAGTAGATTTAAAATAAGTTGGGTAAGTACTCACTGGCATTTACCAAAACACGGGCATGCGGCTACTTAGGAAAGATATACAGCTTCCACAGAAGATGTGTAGTTAAAGAAAAATTATTCCACTGACATCGAAGCGAGACCTCAAATGTGGCACGTACCTCTTCGACATATGAAATATTTTTCACTAGAACTGAAAACAACTTCAGCAACTTTTATAAGTGCATGGACTTTTGGATATAGCTCAGAAGCTGAAAAAATTCTTAAATATCTTTTTCACGCCCTTGTAAAACACCCAGAACACCAAGAAAGCTATTTGCTTACAATAAACGCAGTCTGAATAGTTTGTTAGGAAGTTTTCAGCACTCAAGAATATGGTAGATGTGTGCACCATTGTCTGTTTGCCGGCGCTTGAAGCAAGTCGGACACGTGTCTCCCGCTGTCCTACAAAGGGATAACTCTTTAGCCACCTACATGAAGGCTCTGGTGCAATAATCATCCCCGCGAAGTAATATATATCAGTTATAAGTGCATATCATAAGCTCAGTGCGGCGCAGGATATCAAATGAAGACAGCCTTTTAGGATTATTCCCAGTTATGGGACAGCTCGGTCGAAAGCTCCGCTCCTCAAGTCACCTTCGCTATTCGTTCTTGTGCAGGCAGTGCATTCATGATAATACCAAATTCGCAGAAAAGTACGAACCAGGGAAGCTGGTCCTAAAGCACACTTCATGGCATTAAGAGATCCGCGACGGCAGTCTCACTTACCATGCTGACGAAGTCGTCGACCGCACACACTTCATCCGGAAAGTATGCGCACAAAATATTCAGCGCTGAGATCTAACATCGAGATCCCGGATTCTACGGGGTCGTCATGAATTTGCATGCACAAAAAAAACGTACATAGCACCGTGGCCGGTCATTCTCTACAGCCTAAGTTCCCGATGCTCAGAAATCTTGAAGTACAACCGAGTGCGCTGGCGTTCTGCGCCAGATGTGCACCTGGGACTGCCTCGTCGCGAAACCGCAGCTTGAACACAAGCGGCGCCTAAGACATCGCCGCATGCTCTTAGGCTCTTAAAGAAAGCTTCTCCTAGGCGCGATTTTATTACTATTCAGCGAAACTATTCTGTTATTCATGCTTAGAAGGAATGACGAAGTCGAGTTGACAGGTCAAGACATTTCTCAGTTCACAAGACACAGAGAAGTAGAGTTAATGAATTTCCTGAGTTCTCGCTGATTACTATTTATTAATTTAACTTGCTAATCAGTGTTGATTTCAGAATCAGTACCTATAAGTCCATGTTTAATAGTAGTTTGCTTTATATAATCGGTAAAACTCGCCTGTTTTTAATATCACGCGATTTTCTCTCCAAAACAAACTTTCTAGAACCAAAAGTTTTTACGAACTGCGGCAAACAGACAGTTGGATTTGCAGCAATTCACACTCGAACAACCTGCATTTTCCGTTAAGTGCTCACTGTCTCTTACTTAATTCAAATGGTCCTTACGTTCTTTCATTTGTACCTAGATTTCTATTTTTTTCTAACAAAGTGCATCATTAAGTGTTATTTTTGTTTGGTCATTTTTGCTGTATTTTAAATGTTTTTTTTTTTATATTGTCATAGTGCTGTTTAGTAATGGTTATAGTGGTTATTGTTTTTTTTTCGCTGTTTTTTATGTTTATTCTTGCATCGCCAATGTTTACATCTACATCTACTTTCTCTCAAGAGGTGCCACCACAATTCTCCTTTTCGGGACCTCTTTATTTAATACACGCTCTGATGCGTTATATTCACTGACAATAAACATGAAGTTGAACTTTTGCGAATCTTATTAGCTCGCGCTGCGTGAGAATTACATTTTTAACGTATGCATAGTTATGTATGTATTATGTATCAATGAAAGCGCATCATTTCCTTCAGCGCTTGCAGTGAGTACCAATATTCGCACTGTCTAGCTAGCGTTACTACAAAGGCATACAATACTTTTATTCTGTTACCCAGAAGTATTTGATCTTTGACTCATAGCCCACTTGATGCTTGACGTTGTTGAAATCCACATGCCGCATATTTCAGCAGGGTTTTAGTGCGAAAGCACTGCTACTTCACGAGGTCAAACCGGCTCACCGAGTTAGTGTAAAGCTTGACCTTGAGAATGACCTTGGCTGATGCAGAAATAAAATAAATATTGCCATGACCGCGTGTCGAAGTCTAATCGGGGCAAGCAGATCAGCTTCGCTGGGCACTGCATGAGAGCACTACGCTATCGCCGCGGCGGATCAGGCCTCATGTTAAAATGCTACACACACTCTCTCGCTGTGCATTGCACATCGTCGTCTTCGTGACTTCCATCTGTGGCGCGAACAGATCAGATCAATTTCACCTCGATCAGAGCTTAACCTCAGTCTAATATTGTCGACGGGCATGCCGACGACCCAGCAGAGCAAAACCATGAGCCAAGCAGGCTTAACACATGCTTCTGCACGCCTAGTCGGTTTAACTACGTTAAAACACCGCTGCTTTTGTATGCTTCACCAATGCAAACTAGAAATTTCCGCAAATTAATTGCTGAATTCCTCTTCAAGTGGTCACAAGGCCATGGTCGTTTCTTTCCCTACTTTGCACGTTCCTAAAATAATGAAAAAATTAAATGTTTTTTTTTTCTCGAAAATTCAGTGTATTTTTTTCTGATCGATGCCATCATAAGGTGCAAGAGTGGGGAAGCCGATGACATGCAGGCGAACCGCACAAACCAGCAGTGAATGGCTGCTTGAGCATTCGAGCGCCACGCGTGCCTCCTTATCACGTGCCATTTCTATAGGCGACAAGCTTTGGATGCGTTCTAATACATTATGCATTCACGTCGGAGACGTTCCTTTCAACGCGAGCGCATGGAGTGGATATGCGCCTTGGCTCGTCGTCCGAAGAAGGGTGAGGTAAGGAGCAGCCAAAGTTCAATGACATTCCGAGAGGGCAAAGTTCGCCAAACTTATCGTTTCTATCTCCTATCACCAAGTGACGAACATAAAAGAGCCTTACTTTTCAATTAATGAGCTGTTAACATTACTGAAGTTAACCTATTCTCCCAGTAATTTTATGAGTGCATCAGCGCATTTTATTCCAACAATTCCATTATGATATCATATCTGTCCTGGCTAAGGTTGTTTGGCGAGGCTACCTGTAACAACATTTCTAGTTTTTCTGTCGCGATTTGCAAAGAGTGTAGGACCACTTGTCAGTAATAATCTTTCGGCTGTTGGAAGGTTTCATGTCATTTTAGCGCATCGGATAATGACTATGGATGGAACGCGCCAACTCGGCTGCTGTAATGCGCTCATAAATACTAATATTCCATCAATACCTGTTATTGGGATTCGTGTTGGCTTTCTGAACGAGTGCGCGAAGGAGAAAAATTGAAGAGCCTGGAATAAAAAAAAAATGTTCAACATTGGGCGGAAAGGAAATGTGCTGAGATTAGGACGTACAAATGTTACCTCTGCACAAGAGCCCCTGTTTGTAGCTAAACAAGAAAAATGACGCATGCGGAGGGTTTATTCGGCGAGATCATCACTGCCTATGAAGCGCTGAAGAGCCGTTGGCAGCGGGAAAAACGGTCTCGAACTCAAGGCGGCAATGATGTGTGCCTCTCTATTGGGGATGGTTGGAAGCATATCTCAATTCAATTCAATGTGTTATATTTCCGGCATGAATACAAACATTTGAGAATCCAGTTCCTGGACCCATAGCAGGAGGCTAGAAATCCGCCTCTCCTCCGAGCAGCGAGTGCTCGTCCAATTTTGCAGCTAGAAACGAAAAAGTACGCAGCAAAGCATTGGCTGAAGCGCCTCCACCGCCCACGCGTTTAAGAGTGCTCTCCCCCCAACCCGCCCCCCCCCCCCCCTCAAGAAAAAAGAAAAAAGCAAGGCAACTGCACAAGTGGAGGCCAGCTTTAGCAAACTCGATGGCAACCAACGCCGGGTGTTTACCTCTGCCCTCACACTGTAGAAGGTCACACGAGGAAGGCGGCGATTGCGTAAGACCTCGGGCGAGGGAGTGGACCTCCAAACAACCAAAGGGCTTTTACGCTGCCACCTATCCGCCCCGAGAACGATCTAAAAAAGCCTCGCCTATTCAGGTTGGTGGCGTTTTTTGAACTAAGATTCAGATTTCAGATCTAATCTATGCTATCCAAGTCGAATGATCATAGCTACCAGTCTAAGCCACCATTACAAGCCTTCAGAATGCTGTAATTTGGAAATGCGACTCAGCCTGGCGCTCAGAAGCCATTCCAAAGAAGAGAGGCCAAGAGTCGCCATATTGGGCGTAAACGGCCACTTTGCGTCGCTGCACTGTAAGCAGGATATTTTTCTACAATACGAAAAAAGAAGTAGCAAGAAACAGGGCAAGAAATCGATGTCCAGACAAGGTAGCACGAAAAACACTTTACCACACTATCTGCATTGGGCGCATTACGAAACAACATTTTATTTTTTTGCTATCGAAAACTACGGCTTTCTGTCCCTGTCATACAAAGAAGAAAGCGCCGCTACTATCAGCATATATGGAACCAATTTTTGTATTGACCCCAAGAAGCAGTAGAAGTTAAAACAATATTTATGACAGTTACCCTTAGAATCGCCCTCAGCTTGAAGACCTAAATTTCAGAAAGTGAATGCAAGAGCATACGCGGCGATTTGTTTTCTAATGCAAGGTTTATCTTCCCCTCCATCTTGGCTGTCAGCGACCCGGTTTCTTTGAATATTTATGAGCTGTCAGTGGTGTGCTGTGATACACATCGGTGAAGTATGGCGATTACACACGGTTAACAAACAGAAAACAATTGCGGAGTACGTTACTAAGGAAGCCAGTTTTGCGTTCTCAGTTTTTTTTTTGGTCATAAAACCAAAGCTAGCTAGGGCAGAACTGACGCTGTCAGTTTGGCTTTTATGATAGTTACATGATGAAAATATCGCTTTGGTTGTAGCGCTTACAAGACATCCAATGCTAAACAAAAAAAAGCTGTTGCGAGTTGGTGCAGCTGTGCTGGATCTGTCACAAAAGGAAAAGGCTTGGTGTTTCGAAGCTTCACAGCCTTAAAGAAGCAATCCCCGGTAGAAGTGTGTGTTACCGGGTGAGCTGGAAACTGTACCCTTTCGCTTGGTTTTGAGAATGTGTAAGAGATATTAAAACCCAAGAAGTGCGTTTTCTGTTTCATAAAAGAAATTTCTGTTTTCCTCCATCGATCGCTCACGCACACCATCTTTCTGGAAAAAAAAGACAACTAAAATTGAGTCAATCGCTTATTCACGCGGCGTATATATTATTTTCAATAATAGTAAAAAGGTATTGCGTTGCCAAAATACAAGGCTGGAAAAAAACCTACACAACAGCAGCTTGAAATTTGGTCACCTAACCAACAGCGACCGGTTATTGGCTTAACGTTTTTCATTTAAATTTGTTATGCAGAGTATATAAAATGAGCAGTGAACGCTATTTTGCCGGGAAAACAAAAAAAAAACGCATTTCAGATAGAAAGAGTGTGCGTAATCTTTTGATACATGATGGTTACAAAACTAAAGCAATGCGCCAAATGCTGTTTGTCTGGTGAGCCTCACGTTCTGAAATCGTTCAATTCGCACCGTAAAGGCAGTGCACAGAACCTGAGGGCTGTTCATGGAAACATTAAACTGCTTCATTTTTTTTTTACCTTTCTCCTGTTTTAGCGTCTAGTACTTACCGTTTCTGTTAGAATGTTAATAACTGAAACACGATACCCGCCTAATCTGCGACGCTTAAAATGCGCTGGTACTCATCAATGCTAAAATAATTTGTGACATCTCAGTATGCTGTTTGGCAGGAGTTTACTTGGCCAAAACAGACTGGCATGCAGACCGCAATGGCGGCAAAAGTTTGGTGATTTTTTTTTTCTGAACAAGAAAAGAAACTCAGTACACTGCGCTCGGATGGTCGCCAGGTCAGTAGCCGAACAAAACTTTTTGTTGTGCACAGAACAATGCACTAAAAGAAAGCGAAACCAAAAGATTATGACTTCAAAGCTCCTTACTGACGGAACGCTGCGCTCTTAATTTTACTGACTGCTGATGAGATAATTCAATCAAAATGCTGACCCAATAGAAAAGTTGAAAACTATTTATGCCTCTTAATTTCTGAGGAAGTTTTCAGGTACTAATGCGCAAGACTGACACGTGTCATTTTTTATTCCAAAATGTCTTGTGAGAGCGCAGAATAGAGACAACTACGATTTTTATCCCATAGTTCTTTCCCAACTTAATATACGGTTTAGTAAAGCGAATGAAGAACCGTTATGTCGGCCACGAAAGGCTAAAACCAAAAGTTGCAGCCTGGAAGAGGGCCCAACGAAGTAGAATTGGAGAACTTTCAGAGCACTGAAAAAAAAATGAACAACTGGTGAAATGTGCGGCGTGTTTTCCTGCTTTAATCATGGTTTTCCATAAAACTACTCACGGTTAGGTGTCAAGCTGCTCTAAACCGTTTTCTTTGTTCTAAACGCCTTTAAGAATCGAATAACCCGCTTATCGTTTCGTTAAAAAAGCGGATTGCGTGGTTATTTCCCCAAGCGTGCTCATTAAAAGCAGGAACAAAGTTAGATGACGGCGCATAAGGTCACGATCAATTTTCCACGGCTCTCCACGCATATCGCAGACAGCAGCACACTCTCCGCTCTAAGCGATGCCCGGAAATCCTAGCAGGAAATCCATTAGCGACCTTCAACGCCGCATTACAGTGACAGCTGTCAAGAGCACGTTCAATGTTTCTGCTGTGTTGGTGGTGTTGGCCTCGAGGTAATACCCAGCGCCAAGGCATATATACTGTGTGCAATCACGGTAAAGCGCAGATCAGGCGGTAAATCTCTTTTCATTATCTGTTTTTGTAAGAAATTCAAAACGTTGCTGAAAACATTGCTTAAAATGGTTGCTTTAGCAGCAGACAAGCTTTACATAATTTTAAATTCGAGGCTTCCCCCTTAAGAAGTTTTTGCCGTGTGGCTTTGGTTTTCCTTTTGCCTATCTTTATTTTTGCAATTTCCACGACAGCACATTCAATGACGGCTTTCTTATGTGGTGTGGAAGTTCCTGCACACTGAACACGAATCTTGTGAAACGGTGACTTCGAAGGAACACGTACTGTTTCAATGCCGATGAGCTAGACATCTCTTCCGTCACAAGGAAATGAAACTGGTTCATCTACTGAGCGTATGCCCGTTGGCAATTGAGGAGGCATTCGCGTAACAGGCCTCAATTTTTTGCCATTGTCAACCGGCACTCTTTACGTCATGCTAAAAAGCTTCCTTTCGGATGTTAGCGTCTACCTCAAATTAAGCTTATTTCAGATTTCAATTTGAACGGGGTGCTTCCTATTCCTATGCTATCAACAAAAGGACCAATGAAACCATAAAAATAGAGCAGCCGAAGAAAGTGGTGTTTTAGCGTTTTATTATCTACCTTTTAACCTCAGAAAAAATGAGCAATAAACTTAACCTCACCACAAAAACCGTTCGAAGCTCTCGCGAATCAGATGATCGGAGTTGACTGCTGCCCTCGTTCAACTGTGAACATGCTTGCGATAAATGGAACTTTGTCTATTAAGCAGGCCGCTTCAGTTTTGCACTGCAGATCACCAACTCAATCTAGTCCTGGTACCGTCGCGGCTCGCAAGACCTGCCATATTGTTTCTTTATACATTTAGGGTGACGACTTGGCACCATTTTTCTCTTGACCTGAATTAAACAGATAGTGTCTGAAACAATCAAATTAACCCTGCAATTTGAAACATGCTGGTTTACAACTTTTTAGACTAGATACAAGACTCAAATATGCCGTGCAAGTGATTTTTAGGAATCTCGGCCACAGCTTGGCAGAATATACTTCCTCTAGAGCCCGCGACAACGCACGCCGCGGGTGTGTAGTTGTGGGGTTTGGTGGGTGTGTGGGTGTGCGTGGGTGTGTGTGGGTGTGCATGGGTGGGCTGCCAACACTTCCGATGGCAGAAAAATGTCCCACTGTTCTTAGGAGATATGTCGCTGTGTTAACGAAAAAAGCACTCTTCTAAGCTACAGGAACAATCGTTTACTGATAACATGTACGTAACATAGTAATACCTGCTCCTCTTCGACTTTCTTGTATTCGGAAAAATGACTAAACGTACTCTGTAAAGCCAGAAATACAACAATTCATAAGAAAATAAACGTAAGACAAGCGTTCTTAGTCTGCGCCTCACTTTCCGCGCAATCTTGCGATGTCGACACACTAGGACAGTTAATAAAGCGCAGGTAATCCAAAGCAGAACCGGCGTGTGCGCTCACGCATCGAGTCGGCTTTGTTCGCCTTAGGCAAACAAGTACCATGTCTTAGCGTCGTCAGACCTGAAGCGGCGCTGTGGGCCGACAGCGTTCTTGCTGGCAGCAACAACAGACGCTGGAACTGAAGTCCGCTCGCAGGCGTCGCCCACGTAAATAAACACGCTTTTCTGTTTGCCCAGCTACCTCAGCATGTTCTGTCAGAACGTGCCCGAATGGTCCGCGGCATTTGTAGGTGCCGTAAAAAAGCGCAAAACCCAGCACATCGTGAAGCAGAAGAAAAACAACAGTGGTGGCGGTGGATCTGTCACCGGACAATCCGGATTCCTATATTGCCTGGACACAGGGTCCATATCATCGTTCCCTACTTCATTTAATTATATGAGCTCACATTTTTTAATAATATTTAGGCATCTTACTCATCTCTCATTTCATAACCTTTATGCCCTGAGGCAATAAACATCGCTTGAAAAAAAAACCGTACCTGTCTTTTCTCGTTCTTGTTTGTCTTAGGCTGTGTCATCTGGCATTTAGTTTCTTCCAATTCACATTATAGCCTCGTACTCGAGATTTTCACAGCAGCCTTAGCACAAAAGACCTTACCCGAATAGCAGTCAAGAAGTCAAGACCCAAGAATACGCAAATCACATTAAAGTAGAGTCTTGTTCAAAAGTCTTAAGGCCAACGGCTTTTCGCTTCAGCCGCATAACAAAACCATTACGGTATTATTAAACACTGCACAACCTTTAAATCCTAGCAGAAGGTTTCTTCTTGCTGTAGAGAATCTTCCCGCTTGACTTTTCTTTTGAATGATCCGCTACACGGAGCATTATAGAAATACTCATTTCGCTGGGGCTGAATGCTGTGGCCTTAAGAGTTTTGACCAAGACTGTACATCCACGTCTTCAAGGAGTGCACTGCTTACAATAGCATGTAGCCAACATCCCAAGGTATACATTCTACGTAAAAAGTATGCATGTTGTTTATGGACATTTAGAACAGAGTATACAACACACGAAGGTAGCCTTGATAGAACACGGGCTAGAGCGGGCAATCGGTAAGAATCGCTTTTAACCGAAGTGGCTCAAGGCACTTTGCGTGTTAATCAGCAATGTTTTATAGCCAGACGCAATCATGCTGCACAACTGCGACGTTTTTAGGTGCATGTTTTAAAGCTAATCATACTCATCAAGGTGTTACAAATTATTCCAACTGCATACGCTGTTTAAGGCTCGTAAAAGCGGCAGATATTTGATGAGAAGCTAATCTACTTGCAATGTTACCTACTACAATAATGTCGCTTCTTGAAATATTTTGAATGAGAATAATGCCACCGGCAGCATTCTTGTCAATCGCCACCTCAAAACGTGCGCTGGATTTTTCTGGGCTTCGATCACTGCACGACTCTAGCGTACGTCGAAAAACGATGGAAATAAAGGGATGACAGTTTCAATTTTCGTAGTAACGGAATATTTTCAAGGACGACGTCTCATGAAAGAACACCACTTGAATGAAAAAAACTGTCGGTGGTTTAGCTCTGGTTAAACCTGGGGTGATGCGATAGCTACAGTTAGCCGAGTGGAACTTGGTCACGTGACCAACCACGTGACCAACCACGTGACAGCGTGGCGGCGCAGCCACGGGATGGCGGTGCAGCCACAGGGTGGCGGCGCCACCACGCTGAAGGCTCGAAATGCTAGCGTAATGTAGCTATCGCTACAAAAGTAAACCACGTACATCGGCGGACTGACAGCCATGTAGCGCTTAGCATATATTTCAGCTGTATCTCATAAGCATTTCATTCCCCATATCCGCGATGACTACACAGCGCCACGTGGTAAAGGCGCAGCCTTTGTTCAGAAATATACAGAACAGAGGGTTTGCTTGAAAACCATGTAGTGGGGCCTTCTAGTATTCGTGGAAATTTTAAGCTTCGGGACCTCTGTGGCTGCTCAGTGGCATTGGCGTTTGGGTGCTTATGCCGATGTAGAAGGAATGAATCCCGGCCTTGGCTTCCGCATTTTAGTAAAGGCGAAATGTGATGATAAAGAATATAATAGTGCCTCAGGCTGGGTAAGTTAAGATGGCGGCCAAAACTACGGCGCTCCTTAAAGGCGATGTGTCGCTTCGGAACGTTAAACCCCGCATACCTGCCTAAACTTCGGATTCATGTGGATGAGAATTCACCTGCCTGAAGGTGAAACGCTCACAGTGCTTAATTTAATGAGCGACAATAGACTGCCGCTGGATTGCCACAAGCAGCATATTTTCGCAAAAGCCGCATAAAAGGGTATTCTAGTAGAAATCCCTTAATATTTACGTGAACAGTTCAAGTTGCTATCGCTGTTACTGGGGCAGTTGTTAACTGAAAATATTCTGGCCGTGTAAATGTGAACACACATATATATTTAGTTTTAAATTACCAAAATAGGCAGAAGGCTGAGACGTTTTGTGCAGACACCCCCAGTCGGCGCCAAGGTTGTCCTACGGAGCTTTGGTGAGACTGAATACTCATTTCCGTTGCCCTGGATGCAGTCATTGTAAAAAAGGATTCTACGTCTGTTTAGAACTATTAATAGTGCCAACGTCAATAAAAAAACGTTTCAGCTGCTCCAAACAACAAGCACCTTTCATAAAAGCATTCGTTCTGCATTAGACATTACTTCGCTTTTGGGGTGGTCTTTGTAACACCGCGGGAAAAACACTGGTATCCAAAAAATCGAAAATCTTTGATAGCGTTCTGCACATTATTGGACCCTTTGCGGACATTGCAAGCAGGCATGATCTCACCGGCACTGCTCAGTAAAGCGCGCGCGGGCTTGTTGGCTGCAAATGTGTGTGGGGAATTTTTCAGGCTCGCAGGTAGACTTCGGCGTGCACACGCTAATCTTTGTCCAAAAATAAATGTTTAGGACAAAGAGATCATATCTAGTGAAATATCAAGTAATTAATCCAACCTTACGGGGCTTAGCACAGCACTATCCTTACTGCGTTGAGTACCATTCAAGGAATTTAAAGGCAACTTATGCTGCCACTTTTAAAGATATGAAGAAATGAAATACGAAGTAAAATAAATTACTGCTACGACTGCATCCGCATTAAATTTGAAAGACGCATCGCTGCAGCGCTTACGTGACATTGTTGTGTCAATGAAATGCTGCTCGGCAATAAGATTGGATTGTTGCACGTATTTCTTTGTCTTGAAAAAACTCTGACTAATTGCCTTTGAGAACGGTAATTTGAGCCGATGTGAGAAAAAGTAGTTCACTGCTCCAGGCAAAGCTTTCTATAACAAGCAGACATCGTACGTGTCGCAATCTGTTTTAAGCAGGTGATTCAGCGTCCTTCTAAAAATAGTTGGTATTCTGATTGAGTAATGTATAGTTCGCGACTACATAGGAGTAAGGCTTCCAGGTTTCTCATTGCGCTTTATTTTACTGAAGTAATCCTGGAATATAACATTTCAAATCTAGGTTAGAAGCAATGCTGAACAAAGTACGCTACGTTTTACAGAAAATACAGCGAGGCGAATCAATTTCGTCGCATTCAGCGCCGTCGCAAGCGCGCTTAACTTGCCCCAAATATCTCTACATAAACGCGACAGCCTCGGGGGGAATGATCATGAAGAAAGTTATGTACGCATATGTGTTCCTAGGTCTACAGAGGCAACAAAGAAGAAATGCGAGCAAAGCGGCTCCTAAGCGCTGTTCGCATTTCTAGCGCTAGACAATCCACTGCTAAGGCTGCCTGGTCTTCATCAAAGTCTAATTGTCACGTTACTTTACCTAAAGTCACCACGGCTCTACAAGTGATGTATTCAAGCTGATACACAGTGACTGGACACCTCATGCGTTGCACCATTACTTTTATGCAGAAGGTATGTAGAACTGTTGTTACAAGTGAAAGCGTGATGTCATTTTCTATATAAGGACACATGCGATGTCGATGATTTCGTCTCAAGCCGCACAGCTCTCAGTTTGGTGTTTATCGTCACACACTAGGGAGAACACTGGGCCCTAGAACCTTCTAACGGTCTTAATCGCATTCAAGTTATACGCCGCGGTTCTGCAGGAATCGCTATACTCACACTACAACATTTTTGGCAGTGAACATAAAGCTACAGGCGTAAAGCGTCGGAAACAGTGTCTGTGAATACTGGTTTGCGTGGTCCCGGCTATATATGCTTCTTCCCTTCCGGTTGAAGCTTTCGTTTTTGTCCGGTTTGTGATTAATGTGATAAACGGCTGCGCAGAAAGAGCGCTGTGCTCACAGACACAAGAGCATGCGGACGCCTGCGTGCTATTGGATGGTTCGAATTTGAAGGAGTACCTCCCATTTCTTGCAACGAGCTCTTCTCCAACCGGCGCAGTAATGGTCATCAGACCACCAAAATCACCAGGGAACTGCATTGGGACATCGAGAGTAGCAGTATCATTCACGCATAAAAGCTCGGACAAAAGCTCGGCCTCTGAACTGAGACGCCGTAATATACTAATCACTAAGTGCTCATGTTAGGAAGCGAGATCCTGGCTAGGTTTTACTTCTTCCCTTGTTTTAGTTTACTTTCTATTCCTCGCCCAAGTCATATTACCTCACTTGTAGAGTATTTTGTACAGAGTAACAAAAAAAAGGGCAACAAATTACTTTTGTTTTTCTCCGGTTCACAAACACAAACGGCTGTATTAAGAGGTAAATTGAAAGAAAGGGAGGAAGCTTGGAAGTATCAAGTCCGACAATTGCGCAACAATCGGGTATAAAACAAGAATTTTCTGGAAATGCATCATATATAATGCGATCATAGGCGTTAGATAGTTGGGCCCTTATGTACAGTTCGTAAAAAAGGGCCTATGGGCCCCTTTTTACAGACTCAAGTTGAGATTTTGGACGGACATTCTAGAAATTACAAAATACCGAAAAACGCATAGGTCTTGAGTACCCCTTGCATTCTGGTTCGAACGCATTCTAATTACATTTTTTACAGCGAACAGAGATTTGTGTTGTACCGCCTGCTTCACCCTTTCGCAGAAGGCTTGAGCGGCACTCTGCACTGCCAAAAAAATTGACAATTGCCTGCAACTTCTAGGTTCTGTAGGCAAAGTGCTATCATGTTGAGTACCACAACAATGCCTCTGTTGGGTGCGTCGGCCTCGTCAACCCTTCCGACTGGCTTTTTGTCGGCGCACTCACATCGTCATGATGTTAAACACCATTCTGATTCTGAAACCTGTGCGGAAGTACAACCGTATGGACTGCACATTGGTTGACGATAAACACTAACTTAAAACCAGCGTGTGCTTTCTAATGTGTTTCCACAGTCGGTTGTGAACTGCTCGAGCGCTCTACGCAAGGGCGACGCTGAGTGCACAGCTTCCTCCTGGATAAAAAGGAAGGAAGGAAAAGAACTTTAATGGAATAGGAGATGTCTGCCTGGTAGTCGGCCTGGAATGCTACTCCAGATGAGGGTGAAATAAGAGAAAGGTAGAGAAGAGGATGGTGAAAAGAAAACTAAAATACAAAAAGAAAGGGTCAATGGTGAAAACAAGCACACTCGCGCACTCACAAACACACACGCACACACAAAATTGTCAAAGAATGTCCACCAAACCCGTGTCTCTTAAAAACGCAAAAATGCTTTTGTCCCGCGCACACCCGAAGCCGCGTTCCTCCAAGGTCCAAGGACATGCTCGATGAGCACGGGGCCATACTATGGGAGTCCTAAAGCACTGAAAAGTGTCTTGCGATGATTGTTGTAGCGTTTGCAGCAGGAGATCAAATGTGACAGATCCTCAGGCACACCACATGTGGGGCACAGAGGGCTACCTATTGCACCAATTTTATGTAAATAGAATTTACTGAAGGCAACGTTCAGGCGAATTCGGTGGAGGCAATTTAGATCACGTCTAGTTATATTGCGTGGCATGCGGAAGTCACAAGTGGGGTCAATACACAGAATTGATGTTCTGGATCGCACCACAAAGAGCGTTGCGTATGCCAGGATTTTGTAGATAGAAGTCTCGCGCCATCACTGCGAGAAAACGGTATAGGTAGGAGCAAGGTGGTGTCGCCATGCGCCGACCTCGCTGCATCGTCAGCGTGATCGTTGCCTGCAAGGCCACAGTGAGCGGGTAACCACTGCAACATAACATGGTGGCCACGCTCACAGGCCTCGGAGTGGAATCTGTTTAAGTCATCGATGAGCAGCTCTTGAAGGCTTCCTGATGACTTTATGGATTGTAATGCAGCCCGAGAGTCACTGAAAATAACCGACTCTGTTGGGGGTTGTTGAAGAATGTAAGTGAATGCTGCTCGCAGAGCAGCCAGCTCGGTAGCAGTAGTCGAGGTGCGACGACTGAGTAACGCCGAAATTGTGGTGCGCGTTGACGGAACCTAGACGCCAATCGCTGATGAGACGGATGTGACAGAGCCATCAGTGTAGATGTGATGGTACGCACTGTAGCATCCATACATGTGTTCAAGGTCAAACTATTTAAGTGCAGGACTGGGGGTGGTGTTCTTCTTTTGATGCCAGGAGCCGTTGTTTTGATTTGCCATGCTGTGTACCTCCAAGGTGGGGAGGAGGTCGAGACAGGGCGCTGGTAGTGTAGTGGGAGAATGTCAGAAACTTCCTCTATGCAGTAAGCGGCGAGTAGATGGTGAGGTACACGAGCTACGTACCGCATCTGGGCACGAATCAACTCCTGGGTTAACAGTACTGATGCAGATAGTCGTCTGCTCTCTGCTAGAGTACCCACTGTGGAAGTGGTCTTGGGAAGACCGAGGCAGAATCTCAAGGCCTTAGCTTGCATAGCTTCAAGGAGTTTGATATTTGTTTGTGAGATACCCTGAAGAGCTGGGAGACTGTGTCGTAGGAGGCCATCACACAGGGCACCAAATAGCCGTAGTAATGAAGGTGTAGAGCAGCCTTTTCTGGTGATGAAGAGCATACGAAAGCTGGAGGCGTAAGAGCAGAGCTTTATTTTAAGCTGTTGTACATGTGGGGACCATGACAGTGACCTGTCAAAGGTCGCCCCTAGGAATTTATGGCCTGTAACGTATGATATTGGGGTACCAGAAACTTTGAGCACGTAGCATGAAAGATCGCGTCTCGAAAATGCAATTGCTGAGCTTTTATCTGGCGACATAATGAGACCGCGCTTGCTTAAAAATGATTCTATGCAACCTATTGCCCTCTGTATTCGGGCATGCACAATGCGCCTGTTGCGTCCAGAGCACCATATACAGATGTCATATGCGTAAAGTGAGATTTCAACTGTAGGAGGCAAGCATTTTTCCAAGCCAACAAGGGAGATATTGAAAATGGTGGGACTTAAAATCCCCCCCCCCCCCCTGAGGGACTCCGCGAGATATTTGATGCAGAGCTGTGTCGCCTTCACTTGTTGACATGAAAATCGATCTTTCATGCAGATAATCTTACAGTCAGTTATACATCCGTCCACCAATGCCAATTGACTGTAAGGCTGAAAGAATGGCTTCATGTGTGACGTTGTGAAATGCTGCCTTCACGTCAAGAAACACAGCAATCACCATAGACCGCTCTGTTTTGCTGCGTAGGCAGCATAGGCATTCTGGATAGCCATCAAATGTGTGTATTTATATGCTAATAAATTTCTCGTTACTATCCAACACTACGCAGTTCATACATAAGTCTTGTCACTCGGTATTTCCATTTGAGTTCCTCTATGAGCATATAGCGATAAAGAGAGAGAAAAAATCTACTAGCCCACTTATAAGCACTCCTAGCGGCCAGCTTCATATGGTAAAGCTTTTCTACGACATTTTCGTGGTGCTTCCCGACAGCCGTAATATCCTTGAACAGCCTATACCCAATAACTGCAGCGGATACGGTACACTACCACGTGAAGATTTCGTTAGATGCCCTCCTGGGTGGTAACATACGGGGCAACTACCTACTTCACGTAAACCGCATTCATCCATCCTTCATTATGACTTTTTATTATACCAAAAGTAAAAACACAGGTACGTTTCTGAGACCGCGCGTTCAATGTCTCTTTTTTATATATGTTGACACTGCCAGGCAAAAGCCACGAGTACTTGCCAACGACTACCCTTAACAAGGCTGGACAAGAACTGTAAACTTTGTTTGCCTTCCTTCAGAAACACTCTGTTCTTTCCCTCTGAAAGCTCTTCTCTGGCACGCCAGCTCCCTTGATAGCATTCCGTTGGCGCTCGAGTAATAAGGAGACAAATTGAGGGTGTCCAGTGCACGTTTAATTAAAAGTGCAGCAGTAGTCGTTGGATTGCCCGGAATGAACGTTGTGGGTCCACCAGTTGTTCCGGAACATTTGCCTTTAGTTTGACCAAGTTTCTGAAACCTGTACTTTGCACAGCCTGTCACATGCGGTACACGAGCGGATTTGAACCAGTCAACTCTTTCGACACCACCCAGGTGATTAAACCCCTCTCGCTAACTTGGGCTTTCAGCAAAGTTTGACTACTTCTGTACATAGATTCCTTCCTGACAAACCTGCAAGGGCGAAATGCGCAAGCGACTAAGTCAAGCATAGATACAACCGGCTGTATCTGATTGTTTTCTTTAATGATTCAGTACTAGGTTTGTTAACGACAGGCTCTTTTATTTGGAATAGTGTGTAAGCCCATTCATTTTTTGTTTCTTCCACTCTTTTCAGCTCCCTTTCTCGTTATGAGCTCTTTGTGGAAGTGCTAAATCGATTTATTTCGCATCTTTATGACCGTTTTAAACAACATCGCCTGCGGTAAGAGCGCTGTCTGCTCGTGCGTTCATTTCTTCTCATGCGTTCTGTGTTTGGGCGTTTTGTCCTTTAGGAAACATACGACTCTCCTCTGATTCGTATACGTTTCGAACATAAGCTAAAACTGCATTAAAAAATAACAAGGCTGTGACTTCTGTACGCAAAAGTAATCACAACGCGTAGTAATATACCTTACATGCAACTCACGAACAAAGAAGAAGTTTTAAAGTGTCAAATTATAATTTTTGTTGCCTCTGGTGGCCATATGCTCAGCTTTCTACAGCCTCGCTCCACTCACGATGATAGCTGCTATAGCTGGTTCAATCTTGTTAAAACAGTAGCTGCATTAAAACAGCCATCAGCATTACAAATTTTTGCCCCTCATTCCATTCTCAGCTTTGCTTATTCGTCCTCTTATCATCCTGTCACCCATTCTTTCTTAATATTAGGCTACTAGTGCTACTGACACTACTATGTAGTTGCATAGCACGCAGAGAAGACTAATCTCCATTGCACGATGCCCAGTACGGATCATAATAAGATTTCATCCTTCAAGTTGCTGTCAAGATTAGCAAAAAGAAAAGGAGAAAGCTTTTTAACGCGGACAGCCAACAAAAGCTTGTGAGGAAAGTTAACATAACTTTGAAAATCTAGAAATACATGGAAGTAAAAAAGTGTATGTTTACTACGTTGGCGCACATTTTTAGCAAAAAGACAACTTGCGTATTTAATTAAAATATACCTTACGCCAGGGGATCTGAAGTGTGTCGCGCAGTTCACGTGTTTTTTAACTACCATAGCCATCTAATAAATCAGGTTTCTCCGGAGACACAGCGTGCATGAGAAAAAGCTTTGGTGTAATGGCAGCTAAATTACCTTCAAGGAGGTAGTATTTTACTTGTTGGAATCCTCGCTAAAAAGTAACCGATGCGGTAGCACTCTTATAATGCTCGAGAATAAGCATCGTACTGTGGTAGAATGAGCATCTATGACGAGGAACATGCTTCCTTTATAAACACACGTAAGTCCTGTGCAGAACAAGAAGCCAGCTGATGATTTTTCCCGTTATTAATTGCTCCCTGTTTTGTGATGGCGCCGCTCAAAGTTTGGATCCTCAAGCCTATTTCGCTTGTCATTCAGAAGAACGCCGTGCATTTCTGGTAATACCAACTTAACAGAGAAGTTGAAACAAGGCAAGCTCTGCAGCACACTGCATAGATTGCGCAAGCAGTTAAGAGACTAACGACAGCTGTCTGATTTAACAGGTTGATGAGCTGCACTCCTCCATTTTTAATCCGGAAAGTATGTGCACAGTATATTCAGCGTCGAGGTCGATGCTACCTCGGAAACCCGAGGTTCTGTGGAATCGTCGTGGTTTTGCACGGAGAAACCCAATGTATGCACTCCCGTGTCGCTCACATGGTTTACAAACTAAGTTCATGAGTCGCAGTAGTCCTAAATGTTCAGCAGAGTGAGCGGGCGCTTTGCACCAAGTGTGCAGCCCGAATTACTACTTTAAGAAACCGCAGCGCTAACACCAACGGCCCCTAAAAACAGCACGGCGTTGTTTTAGTGCCCATCAAAGAAGGCGTTCTAGGTACGATTTTATTACTCGTCGGCGGAAGTATTTTGCTAGTTCATGTATCTAAAAGAAAAAATGAACGTGTCTGACGTGTCATGGTCTATCGCCTTGTACGACGCGCGCAGAAATTGAGGGAAGAAGATTCCTGAGATTTTGTTCGAATCACATTAGCTCGAGGACAATGATTGAAAGCTGGGCAGATTGGTAAGTGTTCATTGTAGAGGGAGCAGCGTAACACGAGAACCACGAAGGTGAAGGCGGGCACGTCATTGTGTGCCTCCTTTGGTCATTCGTCTCATTTAGCTCGGTTTCATCCACAATAAATACTGGTTCATACTACGTGAGAGGAGTGCTTTGTTACGCTTGCTTGATGACTACATTTCACAGTGAGATGACGCGAGGCGTCTACGGCAACCAGCGATGAAAAAAGTGGAAATCACTTGTTGCGCCATTCCCTGCAGCAACGTGTTGAGCACCTACACGAAGGGAGCAAGCAGTGTCTAGCATGTGAACTGTCTACGGCGCCATGATATACCTTTTCAGTTGTTTACAAGGAGGCCCTGCTCATTCAACATGCGCTCGACAGTTTCACTTCATTTACACTGAGACGGCTCCCCTCCCTTTTTCGCTAGACGAGTCAGATAAGGCATGCACCATCCTAGTACTGTTCCACGATCCGTGCTCAGATAAAAGCAGACGTGCAAGTCGAGTATTGCACGTGTTCTTTCTACACACGGATGTCATCGCTGGTAACGGTTCGAACTTCGTTTGCAAGACTTCAGAAAAACTCAGCGCCAGAGCACAAAGCGCAAGGCCGGTGATAGAACTCATGTCCTGCCTTGATGCGAAATAAAATGAACTATTCAAGATATCTTTTTCTATGCTGTTATCCACTCGTGATGGCTTGGATGTTCTTTTATTTATTTCTTACCTGCATCGCCCAGTAGGGCAATAGAGCAGGGGGGTTACAAATTTAACTCCACACGCCGAAATTTTTTCCAGCCATGGAAAAAGCATCGTTTGGTACAATACATACAATGCTTGACGGCTGAATGCTCCAGTTTCCAGTAGTTTTAACAAAAAAAGAATAACTCATGATGTCACCCTTACAAGAAAATTCTCTGACCTTGGAGCAGTGGTTCAGTCACTTCGTTATAGTGTGGTGCCTGGATATCTTCTTCGTGGCTTATGCCACTTTTGGAATAATAAATGTTGTGGAAAATTTTAATCGTAGATGTCCTCAACGGTTCTTTAGTTTTCGCCCAAGAAATTGCTTGTATTGGCGTCGAGAGTAATCACAGCTTCGAGAATTCATTTTTCACTCTTTCCTTGGCAAGCCTGTATCATTATGCATCAATCGTCAACTTACATCCTATCATTCAATAAGGTCTTTTAAATAACTCGACTCTGCTCGACATCTCAAATAAGTGAGAGTGCGGTACTTTGCGATCACTCAACTGGATGCCAATGACTTCGTGAACTGAGCTATTTGAGCCCAAGGTTTTTATTAGTGAGAGACAAATATAGCAATCATAAAAAGATTATTGTATGAAGGATTATACGGCTATTCCGCCTCAATGTCAATTTGATCTCTTCGATATCATTTTAAAGTTATGATAAATTTATTTATTAAAATCGGAAAGAAAATTACTCGTCAGTTCTACCCGTAATCTTCTCAGAAAAGTGAAGAAAAGAGCTCTAAGCCCGAAACATTAACGACCAACCAGCTGAACGCCATGCAAATCTTTGTCGCGTTTTGTACCAAATGCACAAAAATGCGCTTCAGAGCAAGCCATATATATGTATAACATTTCTGCCTCGAGCTACAAATTTTCACCTATTCGAACTGATGTGAAGAGAGCCGCTGGAGTAGCGATAACTCAAGACTCCGAAATAGACCGAGCGCATAGGAAACAAGACAGTCGCATAAGGCAAATAAGCTTGTGTCCTGTTAGATAATCTGCTATGCGCATATGAAGGAAGCACCGCAAGTACTGCCTGGCAGTGAAACCAAATTCTGTCGTGGAAATGTTTCAGGGGCAGATTGGGTCATGAAGTTTTCCCTTTACTTTAGAGGCAATGAACTGGCGACTACAGTTCAAGTTATTACTTGTACAGAAGAAATAGAACAGCTCCTAAGAGATGAATGCGTAAAGAGAACAATGAGTGTTCAAAGTCTGAGCTCAAAGTGAGCCTGATTATTAGCGCAGTTTGATTCAAGCTCACCTTTTCTATGGAGACTTCTGAACATTTCATGTTTCGAGGACTCAACGAAGAACAGTGACAACAGTGCTCAGTGCCCAGCTCACAGCAGTGCTAGCCTGGAAGCCCATGGCCTGTCTTGCACTGCTTCGCTCTGCAAACACAGATATTAAGTTTTGTGCGTGTTTTACGCTATTATTATGGTGCGAAAACAACCTCAAACTAGGGGCGTACAGCGTCCAAGCTTCGGGCGGTGCCTGTAGCAGTCAAGCTCCTGCTTTCCTCAACGTAATCCCAGCACGCAACACGCCGTCCTGTAGCGAGAACCTGTAGCGGTAACTGACAAAAGGTGCAAGCTGCACACGTCAATGTTCTTCAACTTCACCTTGTAGATGAGAGTGGAAACTTCACCGAGGCATGATGCATCATCATTAGGCACATGCGTAGCTTCTTCAAGGCGGTTGTGCCGCACGTGGAATGCAGGACAATACTAGACACATTATATGCGCGGAGAAGCAGGATAAAACATTGGACCTACATGCTTAAGGCTGCGATTTAAAGGCGGCAAGGGCGCTTGCTTACCTGTATTACTGCGTGCTTGCCAATAAAGCGCCAGATTTTGCAGGAAGACCTAAGGCCGTAAAACGTGTGCACACACAAGATCTTGAACAGGGCACCTTATTTTCTACTTTGTCGTAGCATTTTGTTTCCTCTCACGCCTTTCTCAATCTGCACAACGTCCGCCAGTGATGATAATGCTGCAGGGCATTTTACTGTTTCCCGAGCCGCGCGACAACACTGAAAACAGCGAAAAGGGCTTCTTCCCGAGCCGATCTGGGCGCCGGCGACTTGCCGCGCGTTCATAGCTTGGCAAAGGCAGATATATACCGAGTGTTGCAGCGAACACTTTCAAAAAAATTCAAAAATAGGCTTGTTACGATAAATACATGGCTTTTGTGGCATAGTATTAGCAGTGTTGGCGTACACCTGAAAACAGGTTGAATCGTCTTAAGTACTAAGCTAGTTAACTAATTTTTAATTATTAACTTTTACTACTGAATTTAAGCGCCTAGTTGCAATTATAGATTTGTAGCCGGCCGTTAGTGATAGCCATATCAGTTTTTAGAATTTTGAAAATGCGATTACCCTCGCCGCTGCGGCTAGACAAATTTCTGCTTTTTCGACTAGTTAAGTGCACTGAAGGTGCTGCTTTTCCTGCATACTCTCGAAAGCGTATGTATTATCGCACGGTGCAGGAAAATTTTGTCGAGCAGCAGTGGCGAGGGTAATTGCATTTTAGAAATTTTATAAACTGATATGGCTATTAAAAACGACCGCCTACAAATCTCTAATTGCCACTAGGCGCATAAATCTGCTGGTTAAAAAGGTAATATTTAAAAATTAGCTAACTATCTTACTACTTCAGAGGATTCACCTGTTTTCTTGTGCCCGCCAACGCTGGTAATAGTATGCCACAAAATCCTTGTTTTTACCCCAAAAGGCCTTTAGTCAGAAATGTTTTGTTAAGTGGTCGCTGAAGCACCCGGTATACATATATTTATTTATTTAGCAATACTGTAAGCCTTTGACAGGCCTATACAGGCAGTGGGTTACAAAGGTATTCACAATGTACAACACTTTGTAAAATATATTAACACTAGAACTTGTTATCTGAAACAGAACATCATTCCAACCAAAAATCAAACGGTAGAAAATACAAAAAAAAGCTTCCGCGTTATGGCACTGAGTGAAACAAAAAGATTCTACCTTATTGACAAAGCTAGACACATAATCGTCGTCAACAATATATATATATATATATATATATATATATATATATATATATATATATATATATATATATATATATATATATATATATATATATATATATATATATATATATAAAAGCAAACGAAAGGTATAAATGTGCGAAAAAAATTCAGAGTGGATCATAGGCAAGTGGCCACAACACTAGATTTCTTTCTCGGCTCACGCAACGACCATATTGGCCATTGAGATCATTGGTTTGAGCCGGACTTCCAAGTTCACATTCCAGGTTGAAACAGAGACGCAGTTTAGTGCAGGCTTCTTGAAGTATTTTATATGAAAATGTGGAATCACTTGCGTTAATCGCGCCACAAGTTCTTTACAGAGGACCAAGTTTGGTGCGCTTGATTACTTCGGTTAGTTGTTTGAGATCTGTCTGCCCATCCTCCTTCCCGGACATACGCTGCATGCTTTTGTTACAGAATATTATATGCTCCAGGAGGCGTAATAATGTTTTCTTTTTTCGAAATTATGGCGCTTGTCTCTGCCTTCCTGTTTTCGGTTATTTGTGCCCGTTGTGCCAAAACGCCGTGAGAGCAGGGCGTTATTACTTATCTTTTTTTTCATGGCACATTCAACGTACGAGATTGATTGTCTGGAGTGGAGCTGTCTGTTTTAAGTAGGCCTTTGCATTGTATAGCACGGACCATGTCGGAAGGAAGATCGCAGGTATTAACACAAATCTACTAACGGATTCCGGAACTCCTACTTGCGCATTGCGCATGTATTAAAGGAAAAAGACGATCAAAAGAACAAAGAAAAAGCTCAAAAAGAAAAGGGCAAAACTGCAAGCAGAGAGCGTTGACTGCCTTTCTGTTCTTTAGCACTGTGGCGCTCTTCGGACATTTTTCCTCTTCAGTACTTGCGATTGGTGTTACCTTCTGGGAGATTCAGCCAAACAAATCGCAGTGGAATCGCTTGGAGGCTAGTGCGTTTGTTTACGCAAGCAAGGTCATAGGGCACAAATCTATATGGCGTGAAAACTTTCTGGAAGAAGAGGCAGCCTAGGCGGCTTGCGTTGCTGTCGTAAGAGTGGCGGCGATGTAGTAAAAGTGTTTGTTTCCCAACGTCCAGCGACGCATGCAGTGCACATAAGTATACACGACAGCTCAGTATTGACGCCTTTTGATTTTACAAAAATAAACGTTCTGGCAGCGGAAATACCTGCCGGAATCAGCACTGCGGCAGATTGCCGGACACGCGCTTTGTTTTTTTTTCCAAAAACTTATTCATGGCGCTTGTCCAAGAAATTTTTTGGTCCACTTCTGAAAACAAATCAGTTATTTTCAGGGGCTTTTCTTGGTTGCGGAAGGATTTGGCGTACCCGCTTCTTCATTAACTTCACATATAAACTTTCTCCATGATTAAACTAACAACCATAACTTTCCGCACACATTCAATAACCACGGACCGGTAAGAACACAGCGCTAAAATTTATCTCAGTCTAAGAGATCTGATCTGTGCTTTTCATTCGAGGTAGTAGGACGACATTCCACCATTGTTAAAGTATAATCGGAGAAACATGCTTAGCGGGCAGACATAATTATTTTAAAAGCACAGAATGAGCTTGTACGCTACACGGTCATTGCTAAACACGCACGAGATCCTGTGATATGTCGCACAAGTCATATATTATTGGAAACATTACCTACTCTTAATAATCTGATCATTCTAATTGCAACATACACGTAAAAAAGCCGCCGATTCAAGTCGTATTTTCTCCCTAGAAGAGTCCTAGAATCACTGACCAGAAGTTCGACCTCTGTTGGACGGAGGAGCCCCCCCCCCCCCCCCCCCCCTGCACCTTAACCCTCTAAAAACAACACCCACTAGTCACCTCCCTACCGTGCACCATAGCTGGGGCGCCCGTGCACCCACTGACATTGTGGATACATCCCCGCCCTAACCCCACCCAACTCCCTCTCCAAAGGCGCACTCATCATCCATGCACCCAACTCTGCCTTCCAGAAGCGTCGCATACCACCAGCTCACCTACTCCACCTTCGACCGGGCCTATACCCACAAGAACCTCACGCAGAACCTCACAAGGACCTATATCCACAAGAACCTCACAAGAACCTCATCCATGCACCCAACTCTGCCTTCCAGAAGCGTCGCATACAACCAGCTCACCTACTCCAGCTTCGACCGGACCTATACCCACAAGAACCTAACGCAGAACCTCACAAGAACCTATATCCACAAGAACCTCACAAGAACTTCATCCATGCAGCCAACACTGCCTTCCAGAAGCGTCGCATACCACCAGCTCACTTACTCCTCCTTCGACAGGACCTATACCAGCAAGAACCTCGCGCAGCAGCAAAATGAAAAGCGTTCGCCAAATCAAACTCAATGAAGCAGAGAAAAGGTCAGCTGCTCTCCAAAAACACCACTCACCCAAAGCCACCCTCGATCTGAGCCTGCACACTATCACCATCCATTAAATTAGGGCATTTGTGTGAAGAATAGGCTTATGGGAAGACATTCATTGCAGTGAAAACGTCGATTTAATAGTCGACGTTTAATCCAACTGCATTCGCAGAACTGTCGCATCACACGTCTGATCATTTCGCAATAGTTGTTATAGATACAGAGTACGAGCAATCACTTATGCTAGTATCGTAAGCGGCATGTTCAACACCCAATCAAAACGATTGTCCGTCATCTTCGCGTCTTGCTGGCGCGTTCAGACCCTTTTTTTATGTATAAAAGTACTTGGAGTTTAACATGGCGAAGCTCCATGCGGAATACAATAGACGACTTAGTGAAGAGCTGCGGATTAATTTTGAACCCTTTCAGTTCTTTTACATGCGCGAATATCGCACAGTGCACGAGAACTGTCTCCATTTCGCCACCATCAGAAATGTGGCGTGACTTAGATTTCATTCCGGGGCCTTGCGTTCAGCTGCCAAACGCCAAAGCCACTCAGCCATAGCGGTGTACTTTTCTGCACAACTGTCCTTCTAATACGTGCCCCATTTCTGAAGCGCACAGAGGGCGCCAGTACGTCAAAGTTGCACGCTCTGTGGGCTGAAGCCTTTTCAAAGGTAGTATGGAATGTAAGCCCTTCCAAGCTTCTTCTTAGACATGGCTCTTAAATATGGCAACAGCGCAGTAAACTGGGGCCGAGGAAATAAAAATGGTCGTTTTAAGTAAAGAAGCAATACTTACATCCTCAAAAACAATGCAGTGGAAGCAAACTCAAGAGAGCACCCGGCAGAACCGATGGAGATCAGCCGTTACATTGTCGAATGCAGCGGTTACATTGCGAGAACACCCCGCGCAGGTTTTGAAATTTTCTTGCTTTCGTTCGTAATAGAGAAGAAGCGACGCTCAACAGGGGCCTTTGTTTAATTTGCAATCTTTGAAAGAAACCGGGCGACATCGTTGTCTACTCCGCAGTCTTTGGCAGTCGAGAACAGCCTCGTTAATATTCGACCACGGTTAAGTTATCTATGAGGACCATGTTCATAAATGTTCCGGCGGGTCGGGGAGTGAGCGCGCTATTCATAATGAGCCATTAGTGGTGACTTGATCTAGCTGTGCCTGCTGAACGGCACTCTTGTAAACAAGCGCAGCTCGCGTGTCTATCGAACTTCTATCTAACGGCGAATATATTTGCACATTATCTTTTTCTAGCCCTCAGTTCGGGCACATTAGAAGGTGAAGGAGAAATCTGCGTACCAGCTACTTCGTCATTCAAGCACACATGTTGTGGTGAAGCGAGTAAGAACGCACGGCTTGTTTAATGGCGGTATTTCGTAACGTGATAATGGAATTTTACGATGCTCTGTTCGAAGAATCGCGAAACTCCTTTGCGACAGACCCTATTTCACGAGATAATAAATGATGCCAGAACTTATGTTCCCGTAAATAATTGGCGGCGAAAAATCTTAGGTCAAGCATAGAAGGACAAGATTCTTCTACCTCCTTTGTGCTGTAGAGAGAGAAGTGAAATATTGAACCCTGCGCTGGTGCCGTGTTTGCTCTGTTTTTGTTTTTACTTTTAAAATTTTTTTCTGACTCGCAAAACTCCAGCGTGACGCGAACTTTTCCTTGGCAATACAAAAAGCAATTTTTCTGCCTCCAAAGCTCATTACTGGGAAAAGGAACAATTTTAATATGTACCTCATTATTTCAGGTACGTCCATTGAAAAAACAAAGGTGCACTGTTAAACAAATGCATCACATTTTGTATGTCGTTTAGATTACCTTGCTATCAAAGCTTTGAGTTCATTCTCCTCATGCGCATTTCATTCCTTCAGCATTCTAGAAGTTTTGTTTTGCCTTCTTGTCTGCGAAACAAAGCTCCCGTTGTCTTTATGAAAGTGAAATTGAAGCTGGAAAAACTTTACGGAGCCCTAATGACGTATGTCTTTTTTATTTAGCTCATAGAGCTATGTTCCGAACATCAAAGAGATGGAGGTTATTTGTACCTGCCTTGCGCAATATTCGCTGAATTTTCACTTCAGAATTGGGCCAAGGAACTTTGAATTCAAGTTGCCTCAAAGAGCAGTAATTTGTTCTGCCTGTGCGTTCTGAGAGTGCCGAAAAGAAACGAATTTTGCTAAATTGATCAAATATTTTTCACAATGCATTTCCAGCTCCGTGTTCTTTGTTCTGCGGATGCATCCTTCTAAGAAGACGGATATATTACGCTTGGACACGCGTTGAGAACCTGGGCACTCCCTTCAATTGATTGCATCTGTTTCTGGAGTGGAGTCTACTCTTTGCCATTGCAGTTAAAATACTGGCCTTCTTAGCGCAAACCAAAATTCTTAGAAGCACGATGTGTTGGTGCTACGGAACCTTATTAGCGTTCTCGCACAGCCACGGATTTTAAGCTCCGTATCATCGGCTGGTCTTCTCTTTTTTTTAATTCCTTGAGCTGAAAACTTGATGGTGCACGTGCGAAGCACTCTCAAACAAATGCATGGAAATATAAATTCAGTCCTATGTTTTTACTGTTTCATGGACGAAGTTTTGCGCCAATTAAGGGTAAAGATTTATACGCAGAAGCACAGCTAAATATTATACAGATTTAAGCAGTGCGCGGTTGATGAAGCCGGTCTGTTTTAGTAAGGATTTTTTTTTCATGCGGTAATAGGACAATATAAAAAAGGAAAAAAATCCTTTGCAAAGCTGTAGAAGCTGTCGTTTTGTAGCCTACTTTGATAGCATGAAAGCAATGCGAAAGCGCAGAGAGAGTTCGAAAGCTGAAGGCGCGAAGAAAGACAAGGGTCCAGTCATACTCAAAGATACCAATGGCGCGCTGATGCTCCTGGCTTTGCAGCTTATCATCAGTGCTCCAAAGGGATCCGCATGCGCTTCTTCGTTTGTATTCCGCACCCATGGAGCAGCCCGCAAAGGCTTGAGAGCCGTCCGGTTCTCTGCAAAGACTCGGTTTTTTGCCAGCCGGTTGCTAAACTCCTCTTCCACTCCTATGATTTGTGCATGAGCTTACCGTTCCTTTTGAAGTACCGCAATAAACGACATCCCGTGTGGTTTTCTACATATTTTACTGGCGATGGCCGACAACCAAATGTCGGTGTGCTTTGGAAGTAGTTATAAAGATAATCATATTGTCTTCGTTCCGCCATTATCATCAAGGTATGCAATATATAAATCGTAGCTAAGAGACAAAGACTGCATGTGAATGGACGTTTAAAGATATGATTGTTCAGAGTTTATCTCCCGCGAGGAAGCACAGATATTTCGTCTGGAGAAAACAGCCAATGTTTGCCTTGATCTTTCCAGCAATGCGTAGATAACGCTGAAATCTACAGCGCATACGATGCAAAATAGAAACGCAACGTAGATAACCAAGAAACTAGATGAGCGCAATAAGGTAACCAATTTCTTGTGCGAAATACTTTTGATAGACCTGCTTCGGGTGGGTCCTGTTTGTATTCGCATAGTCTAAATTTAAACTACAAGAATAGTACGCATTGCGCGTTTGTGAAGGGCCAAAACACTTCACGTCAAGTTTTTAGGCAACTGATGTCCCGTTTCCGGAAAAACTTTTCCGGACATG
The DNA here is from genome assembly GCF_052857255.1 of Amblyomma americanum. Classification (NCBI taxonomy): domain Eukaryota; kingdom Metazoa; phylum Arthropoda; class Arachnida; order Ixodida; family Ixodidae; genus Amblyomma; species Amblyomma americanum. The sequence goes on along the minus strand of NC_135498.1, from coordinate 69,727,236 downwards.
CATACCTTCTTTTCATGGAACAACACGTCCACTAACCTCGTGTTGCAGCCATGGCTATTTTCAAAACTTCCGCTTGCCGATGGCCGTAGTACCTTAGGAAGCCAATAGCTTTTTGCTTTGAATAAGTTATTGCAAAGGCGACGAAGAAAATATCTACTGTAAGTCCCCCTGGCTGCCTTCAGGGATGCTGGGTTTGCTGTGGGTTCCAGGATAAAAAAAAATACTAGGGACAGGTCAGCTTAATGAGCGCACAAATGAAAGGAAGGCCGTAAAGTGAACAAAATATATTGAATTCACAGTCGCTGGATTCAATGTAGAGTGCTCACCATTACACTATGAAACCGAGCCCTTCCAAAGTCGGCAGTCTAACCTAGGCCTCTTAGGTGAAAGCAAATCATCCTAGCCAATACACCACACCGTAATCACTCGGAGCCGCATCTGCAAAATTTTTTTTCCCAAGACATGGATATAGAACCGACCGCGTCAAAGCATCAAGAGCAGCGCTGTGACAACTGCAGGTGCTGCGTGAAAGTCAAGTGCGCCTTGGACTGTTATGAGTGAAAAGGCCCTCGGCGTGTGTATATTGCGTTTCCAGTTTTCTCGTAAACTTTGTATGCTCGGAATGAATGAAAGCCGATAGAAAATATCTGACCCTGCTTTTGTATTTTAGGAAGAGCAGAAATATCAGGCCGCGTAGAGAAACAATAAAACAAGTAGCTCTAAAGACTAAACCTACATCCTACGTTAAGTGACGCGTGATCACACCGCGGAATAATTCTCTAATTTGGCTGCTAACTGGGAACGGTGAGAGAAAAGCAGTTTCGAGATATTGCATGGCATTATTATTTGGAACCTGACGCTCCGTCCGTGGCAACGATGCACGGCATTTTTTTATTGCGCTGGCCCGCCAGAAGGCAAAATATCTTCCTGTGACACATGTGTATGTAACCAGAAGTATGTCTATAGCTCAAACTGTCAGACAGCGCTCTTTTACTGTGCAGTTGTTACATGTAAGCAAAGAAATACACTCATGCCATTCCTTGGAAGCCATCGACGACTCACGAATGAAAGGGCACTTCGCATCATGTGCTTATTTCCTTCTCGACTTCCTGACTGTTCCTTCCGTGCTGCATGTTTCCCCATCTTTTTGTTATTGGTTGCAACTGTGACACCATCAGCTCTTCGAAAGAAAAAAAAAATAGCTCAAATGCAACGATGCTAAGATAAAATGCTCCGCAGCGAGGCATTACTCATATTCATTTTGACGTTCCTACATTGCTCTACTGCAACCATCTTGAGCCATAAAACCGGCGAGCTCTAGTCCTGACTCTTTGTATGTTGTGAAATTTGTTGTTGTTCTTATCTGCGAAAAGAATAGAGAAACTACAGAGTGCTTATGTATTCAAGTTAAAACTCTCTAGGACTTAATAATGCTTAATACTTTCTTGAAGGATGAATAGCTGGACGATTTGGTGATAATTTATGAATCAATTGGAGTAATCTCTCCTAGATGAGCGCGAATTAACATCACACTTCAGCAAGGAAGGTCATCAAGGTCTGTGGATTCCTCACGGAGCATGCTCGAAAATTAAAACGCGCACTATCTTCTATTGCGGCCTAGGTACGCTTATGCGTTAGGGCCTTCGTCTGGAGAGGTTCATGCTGGGTAAAAATACATCGAAACTAAGAAATTGACAAGAATGCGAATGTGCCTTTGGCAATCAGACACAACCCCTTTCGGTGAGCTAAAACCTCTACTTCGGCACACGTACACATAAAGTCACCTTATTCATGCTCTAGGAAGCTTGAGAGAGTAGAAATAATCGTACATTATTTATTGCTGCTGATTTGAAAAATACAAGAAGGCATACTATGGACACGTTAGAACTTGGGAAGCTCAATTATCACGGACAAATTAGAGTTCAAGTGTAGCGTCAGCTTCTTCTTTCGTACTTAAGAAAATACCTGCATTTGATTTTCGTTTAAAATTATAGATCTTTGATTTTGTGGTTTTGCTCCCTGTGTTTCAATACATATACAGAGTTGCTCATAATCCGTACATTGGTCACATATATTCCTTGCAACACCAGTCTTATGTATTGCAATTTCTTTCTTTGTGTTAGTATATAAGTGAACTCTGTCCCATAAACTACTCTTTTTCGCTTCGTGTGTGCAAACGGTTATCTGTTTATATATTTGTAATTACGACTTGTGGACATGTAACGTAAGAAAAATTTTAATACTGGCCGTATGGCATGCTGTCCTGCAATAAATCGCTGTGGACCAAGTCAAGCCAATCCGGATGCTTTTGAGTACCAATTTTTTTATTTGAACATTATTAAATTCTAACCGCAAAAGTGTGCTATTATAGCAGTTTGTCTTCTTATTCTTTTTTTTGCGGACATAATGATCGAAGATACTTTAGTCAGGCAGTATCAAATGGTTACTGAATTTTCTGTTTCGTACTTGAGAAACTATTGCCGTTACTGCGCTTGATTCAAGTCGTCTTTTGACAAGAACTGTTATCTCAGGGCGCCGCTGTAAGAGCAAATTAAGGACTCGCCTATAAGAAAAAATTGTGTTGAGGGAATATCCCCGCCTTCATAGAGTCAAGGTACCTTTTTCACCATTACCAAGACTGCTAATCCTCTCTTTCGTTTCGCGCCGAGCAACATTTGGTTCAGTTACCGAAGTTCATCATCATCTGGGCCGTGAAACTTCACAGTCTCTCAGCCGCCTTGACCGTTGGCCGATGGTTCTTGGTTCTCGCCAGCCAAGTCTTCTAGAACATGCCCAGACTAGACCCCATTTGGCCCGCATCCCTAGCTCACCCGCAGCCCAGACTACGAGATACGACGGTTCAATGGCAGAAATGACCTGCGGAGCAAAATACACTGCAGAACATAGGCACTACAATTTTGAAATGTTGTTCAGGCTATCAACAGACCTTCTCAGCTGACTCTTCGGGACAAGTCTATCCGATGATCCGTGGACAGCGTTCTTTGTGGCGATTTTCACATTTAGTAACGACGATCTGCTATCTTTCCTTGGTTCACCAAATGCCACGTCATCCTCTGGCTATTTTTTCATCAGTTGGCACTAGCGCTGCGCGCGCCGATATCATGTCACCTGAGAAAAGGCTAGCTGGGAGAGTTTGCTCGAGGGCTGCCAGAAGGCTGAATCTCGGGCGTGCCTTGCGAGTGGAGGAGTGCACAATCTTTTATGTGTTCCAAGAGTCGTGTATTTCAGAGCATTGTCTATTAAATTATGATGTTTAAACATTCCAAAGATGCGTGCTTTAGTTCTTGCTCTCTTTATTATCTTAAAGTTGTTGTTGCGGTTCTCATCTGCCAATGTGATCGCCATTCCTAGACAGCTGAAACGCCGCGAAAGCGGCATTAGAGCTTCACTGCACTTCGCGATCTACACCCGACTTTAAGAGAAAGTTTGCTTTCGACGATGCTTTTGATTTAGTCATTTTTTTTCAAAAAGAATCCTAAAGTAAGCGCCAAACAGACAACAACACACGCAACACAAAAGGAAGAGCCTACGTGTGCGTCTCCTGTGTGCTTCTCTACCTGGCGTGAACTTTTGGCGCCTGTCGGTAAAAAAAAATAACGAAACCAACTCACCCAATAGTACTTTGAAAGTTCACTTAACTTCCCGTATATGTTAGCAAAATAGGCAGCAGTAGCAACTACCCAAAAATGCTTCCAGTAACGGAGGACGTTCAGGCGAATCATTCTTTCGGTAAATTGAATCTATCTGCGCAAGGGCCCACGGCAAAGAAAATGTTCTTCGCCTGAGCTCATCTTTCTCATTCAACAAAAGCAGTTCGCAGCGTTATCAACGGTGAATGGATACGAACCCTAAGGAGTCGACCCGCGGTACAGAGAAAGGAGTTTTCTGTTGCTCGCTTCTCCGCATGAAATATTCAAGCGCGGCCTCAAACCAGGAAACAGTGTGAGATGCAGAAAAACAAAGAATCAGGAAGAAAAGCACAAAATGATTGTTTACCCTTTCGGGCCTGATCACATGGCGTGCCTGGCATTTTCTGAAGCGAGAGAAAGTGAATTTGCTGCCAACGTGCTTCTTGAAGAGAGGGTTTTAAATTAAAAGACGGTTTTTCAGGCCTGCTGTTTGACAGCAGTTAGTTGGCTTGTCTTCTCTATGCCGAAACTCTCATTTTAATATTGTGTATCCACCCACGTTCAGTCTGAAAGTATACGACATGAAGGAAATTTCTCAAAACTTTTTGCTATAGAAAGAGCAGGAGATGGTTGCTTGACACACACAAAGTGAACAAGGGGCGGGGGGCGAAGCCTAGGGTGCTTTCCAACGTTTCGACAACAGGACTTGTCTTCGTCTGGACAACGCGTTCATCATTGGCGGGTTGAAATAGGGCCTTCACTCTAAGCACAAATGTCGGTGGTGGGGAGGAGGATGCAAAGTGGGAAGGTTGTGAAAATGGGGAGTGTGAATCTTGTGCAGGCATGGTGGCAGATAAAGAGTATTTACGGGCAGACTTGTGGAACTGTGGAAAGAAAGCACCAGCTCAGTAGAAATGAATCCGTGGGGTGGGAAGGATGGAGAGACAGAGAACAGGGACTTGAAGCGGTGTGTGTCTACACATTGCAAGTGCGACAGGTGGCATGATGTTACTGGTTGGGTTGACCTGGATAAACCGGAGCACAACTGATCAGGAAGAACGAATGAAATACCAGGGAGCCAAGAACAAAAACGGAGGGGCGCAAATAAAGAGCAAAACAAGAGGTTCAGGCAGTGCGAAAGAAAAGGGTTCCTGAGAAAAGGCGGCAGATGGTGCAGTGCTTAAGATAAAGAAGATTGCAATAAACTAAGATAAAAATAAAAAGAGGTGTACGAGAAGAGGAAGGGCAGGCGTCGTGCAAAAGAGCCTGTAAAGAAGAGATATGCCGCACTAAACTAAAAAAGCCGTATGTTTTATAACCACACACAAGATGTTTTGGACGTACCACAGAGATTCTGTGTTCTCTTTGGAGGTGTCGATCCCAGCTCGCTGCAAGACGCTAGATTTGTGGATCAGGAATGCCTCTCTGTACTTTTTATGCCTTAGAAATTTAGAGCCTGATTGGAGAAAGAATAATTCTGTTCATACAAGTTATTGCCTCGTTGATTGAAATGCTCCGACACTGCTTTTTGGACAATTTGTCCCCTGTCTGCACGGTGACCATCAAGACTAACGCTCATCGATTTTCCGATCTCTCTGATATATGGTTTTTGGCAGAAGGAGCATTGCATCATGTAGATAACATTAGTCGAGGTGCATTTAAAGCTAGTTTTATATCCAAGATGTTTGCGGTGTTTCTAACGGATGTACCTATCGCTTTGTAAACACTTGCATGTCTTGCCTCTAGGTATGCAGCATCAACTTATTCTCGTTGTGGGTTTCTCATCGAGCCTAGCTTGTACTAGGGTATCTCTCAGGTTTGTGCTGTGTCAAGATATCAGCCTTGGTGCAACCGGGAAATATTAATGCGAAAGCCTTTATTAGCTCATACAGGCGGCGTCCTTTCGTCCGTCTCTGCCCTGGAACGATGCCACCTATGGCCTCTCCCTCACGCATCGGCGCACATCCTCCTCTCCCTCAGCAAACAGGTGGCGGCGCAGCTCAGAATGCAACAGTGACGTCACTCGTGCACCAGATGGAGCCAGTGCGCGCGTCAGCGGCAGGCACGGCGACGATCCTTCGTTAGACGTCTCGTTGCTGTCGAGCTAGTCGAATGGTTCCCAAGCGGCCCTGTGATTCCACGGCAAGCGGATCAGAGAAGCGCCACAGGAAGCTGGATTACCCTTATGCCAAAAGCCAGAAAAATTGAAAAACACTTTGGAAATTCTAAAGTGTGTTCGGCGAAAGCCTGTGACCATTCCACTGTCGGTGCCATGTGCAAAAAAGAAGAAAACATGAGCATAATCAGTCGAATGGCCACAGGCTTTCTCCAAAAACACTTTAGATTTTCCAAAGCGTCTTTTAATTTTTTTTTTGAAGCCGTCGTTGCTAGTTAAAACAAGGTTCTATTTTCGCTGAATTTTGTTTTTATTAGGGATGATGGTAAAAGTATTTTGTTAAAAGTGCAGAAGAATCTTTAAAGTGTATCACCTTGTTTTAAACTGATTGCTAATTAGACAATATTATTAAGGAAGACCTGGGGATAGTTTCTAATCAAGCAGGCTCTTTTTTTATTGAGTGGAAGTATTTCAAGTTCTCGTGGATGTTGGCACGTGCCCTTGCACATGCCTGTCCTACAAATTTCCTCTGCTTACAGGGTCTTGGATGGTGACTAGTAAAATCTAAGTAATGTTTTCACTCTGCGGTCTTGCTGTTGAGCGCAGTTTTAAGTTGGCGAATTCCTAACAAGCAGCAGAGTCACTCCACAACTGCGGCTGAGAATTTGTGTTATGCAGCGCATGTTTACTGCACCAGAACTAAGTGGCAGCGATTATTGCTACCACTATAGCTACTTGCATTTAAAACTATATACATAAACGATTAATGTTGAGAGAACGTTCGATTACGTTCCTTTCGAAAACCACAAATCTAGCTTTCTACACGAAGGAAAAGAAGGAAACGGACAGCAAGGACGCTGGAAAATGTGGCGATAGTGAGACATCTTTGCCCTTGCACCCTATCTAGCTTGGTATAAGCCGCGACCTTGCACGGCCGGCTCCTTCTGCTGCCCGCTTTGGATTCAGCGCATAGAAGGCTGGCTTGAAAAAGTGAGGGCTTTGAAGACAGAGAGAACTCTGATAAGAATATTTAGCTTTGCTTTATATGAGATGAACTCATAAGGTCTGTTGTGAAAAAAAAACACGCTGTAGTGAATTCGACGCGAGTGTCCGCATTCCTTGGCTTCCCCGAATACTGCCCAACTAAGCTAGTCACATACTTCAGTGCATGGCAGAGTTGTCCTCTCAAGAAAGGACGCACCACACCGAATGCTTTAGAAAAGCATTTGAAATGCTCTCTCAAATTCTTTTAAGGGAAGCGATTTCAGCTTCTTTACATTTCCTTTCACTGCACGGGCAACGGCTTAAGTGATTTCTTCTCGGCAGCCGAAGATTGCCGACCAAAGACCCGCGCCCAAGTCTCGCTAAACGAAATTTGTTCGCGCTCTAGATGACAGCTTTCACTGCGGCCGGTTTCTGTTTACCGGAAATTCTCCTGAGCTTTTGTTCTCCACCTTTGACATTATTAATTGACCTTTTCAAACCAGCGGAACGACAGTACCGCGAGGCGCACCAAATGCCCTGCCAAATGGTAAAAGCATCTGACCAGGCTGCAAAAGTGGAAACCATACCTGTAGGACACAGCTGCTGAGAAGCACAGCGAACTCGGAGCGGGCAGCATGCAGCGGGAGGGAAGTGACGCCAAAGCCGACGCCGACGAATCGTCCGCAGCAGCGCTCCATGGGGGCCCCGCTAGAGGCCCGTCGTTTTCCGCATGGTATGTGCGGTGGTGGAGAGAGCCAGTAATGGGCGCTGACCTCAGTCTGCCATCTGGAATGGTTAGGAAATGTTGCGCGCCGTACGGTTCGGGAAATGCCTAGTGTGGTTCGGTAGAGGTTCGTTATATACTATTCTAGGTAAATCTTAGTTCTTAAAACGAGATATAAAATTCATGATCTGGTACTGAACCTGATAAGGAGAATAGGTTTTTTTTTGGCTATCTCGTTAAAGGTAGGTTCGACAGGGTAAATCACATCGCATGAGGTTAACCCTTAGAGACACGCCGTATGCTGGTTGGCACCGCTTGCCACGCATTGCCCTAATGCGGAAAGCACGGATCTGCTTATTGCGCAAAAGGCCGAAAGCAATAAACGTGCCTTTGGCTCAAGTAGACTGATCACACATGTTCTTCGGTGGCCGAAACCTTTGGCTTTCACGCATAACAAATGGGCACGTGGCTGCCGCTTTATAACGAAACCAATTAGTGTCACTCTAGGCGCAGTGTGCAGTGGTTTCTCGTCCCCTCGTCGCTATGTGGCTCTGCGTGAGAAACCGGATTTAATTAGAAACCTGCACGAAGCCATCACTTAAGCGCCTTGAGGCGAAAACTCAGGGCTGCGCATTATCAAGCACGTTCTTACTGGGCGTTCGCCTTAAGTAGTAATCGGTTTGACGTTCGCTCTCCTCTCGCCATCTGTGATCGGGAATGCTCACAAGAGCATATGAATGGCGATAAGAGTAATTGGGAGGATGTGTTTACTACAGAAGAATCTGAAAAAAAGAGGAAACACAAGAAATGTTTTACACTACGCACTACGAATACGACTTTAGTCTTTTGCCCGTAATCTTGATTGCGGTAATTGCCGTGCATGTTGTAGCCCATCTGCAAGCAGAGTGTCACTTTGTCAGATATCCTGCCCTTTGGCAACCATCCTCGACTTTCTTTCATAAGGTAATAAACACCGCTAAAAATAGACGATCAATGAGATTGATGACGTAGTTTATGTGTTAGCAGCAGTGTTCTCTGCGGACTGAGGTTTTACATCGGGCGAGCAGGTGGCGGGATCCACTACGTCAATCACCGTGTAAAACGCCGTGCCCCCGCTCAACTTTCCCTGTCCAATCTAGGAAACACATTGTGACACAACATACCCCCTCACCCCACCCGCCACTCAAGATCCCTCCCACTTTACCTCTCCCTTCTTTTCCCTTAAAACAGAGAGGGCGATTTTATGCTGTCTACTTTGCCACAATCTAACTGAGGCTCCATGTGAACATGTACCTGGGTTCGAACCCAGCCGCGGCGGCTGCGTTTCGATGGAGGCGAAATACAAAAAGAGGCTGTGCGCTATGCGATGTCAGTGCACGTTGCAGATTCCCAGGTCATAGAACTTAATCCGGCGGCCTCCACTTCGGCACCTGATAAAGACACTTCAAATGTAATGAAAAAATAACGAATGATTTAAAAAGCATTGTCATCTGGTGCCGGAAAAGTTGTTAGAAATTAATCTTACAAACATTGCCCGTAAAGTTAAGAGACTGATTTGTTTTCCTCTCTAGAAATGATTCCCCAAAACAAATGTTGGTGCGTATGTGTAGCGCCATCTTTTCGGGCTGACCTGAGATATTTATGTTAATTGCTGTGGGAGCCGCAAGATGAGCACTACATGTAGAAAATACGTTGTCACTAGTAGTCTGCGCATTCTACTGTAAGTGCATAAAATTCTGTTTGAAGCTTGGCAAGACAGCGACACAGACGCATGAGCTCCTTCGTGACGCTTACGGCAACGAGAAATTATCGCGGGCGCGAGTTTTCGAGAGGCACAAGACGTTCGTTTCCGGGAGAACGTCGGGGGAAGATGACACAAGGCAGGGGCGCCCTTCAACCTCGGGGAATGAAAACAACGTAGATCGGATCAGGGAAAACGTACAGCAAGACCGCGCAATTACAGTGCGCATGGTATCAGATGCTCTCGACATTAGTAAGACAACATGCCACCAAATTTTGCGCGAGAACTTGGGGAAACGAAAGCTGAGTGCAAGACTTGTGCCGCACTCCCTCACACCGGACGAGAAGGACTCGCGGGCATCAGTGAGCGCTGATTTGCTCTCCGAGACACAGAAGGATGTTGAATTCGTCGACAGCATCATTATTGCTGAAGACGAAACATGGTGTTTTCAATACGATGCTCAAACAAAGAGGCAGAGCGCCGAATGGCGGTCCACAAGCTCTCCGGCGTCGAGAAAGTTGAGGCGACAGAAGACCAAAGCAAAGACGATGCTGACCGTTTTTTGCGATGCCAGAGGTGTCATACACCACAAGTTCGTCCCACAAGGACAGATGGTAAATCAGGAATTTTATATCCGAGTGCTCCAACACATGCGTGATGCACTGCGACGCCGTTGCTCTGACTTAAGGGCAACTGTACAATGGAGTCTTCTCCAAGACAACGCAAGGCCGCACACTGCTCTCAGCGTGACAAAATTTCTCGCCAAGGACAGCATTACTGTATCCGAATGACCTCTCCCCATTCGATTTTTCCTGTTTCCTCGTAGAAAGAGAGCCCTAAAAGAGGACCGTAAAGACGCCACGACAAAGGAGCTGACAGCCCTGCCAAAAGAAGCGCTTTACAACACTTGCCAAGACCTCAAGAAGGGTTGGAAGCTGTGTATAGACTGCAAGAGAGACTACTTCGAAGGGATTCTGCAGAAGTGATTTCAATGTTAAACGCATTTTATTAATGGACTCAGTCTCGGAACTTTACGGACAAAGGTTGTAGCAAAATAAATTTTTTGTTTCACTCGCGCAATAGAGAACTTGCGCCTACGCCTCAGCTTTCTTTGGGAACTCATATCATGTACCCAACGAATTCGGTTACCTTTCTTCGTGTCTTTTTCTTTACAAGCATTTATAGTTGGATAAGCATGGTAATTCTCTCACGACTGAAATATTTTCTGGCATCAGCTAACTAGCAAAAAATTCGGATTTACTATCAGCATGAAATTATCCACTCACTGTACTATAGCTTTTATGCACATTATCCCTACATATTTTTTCTCATCTTGGGGTAACACATACTTTATACACCTAGACTATCTTCATCAGGTTCAGAACAAGCCGTACGCCTTATTACATTCAGAATGCCTAGAGGTTCTGTTCCGCATTCTCATTATAACCTTGACATTCCGCAAATTTCCCTACAACTTGACCACAAGTGAGCTACGCTGATCTTTCGCGCTCATAGCGGTGGCATTAATCTGAATGGTTTCGATTCGACGCTATTATGTAACCGAAATAGAACCAGAATTTCTGACCATAATAGTTTGCACAGCCAAAAATCAACACTGAAGACTATATGTGTCTCCGCCATTTTATTATTCAATTCACTGCCTAAAATTGTCATACCATCTCACATCCAACCGCCTATTAAGCACTGTTTGAAGAATCATTTGTTGTACACTGTTACGTCTCGCCTACGACGCGCGGTATAGCCGGCGCGGATGCAACGGACGCCGCGGCTTCGTTCAAAGCGGCGGTCATTTGGACCCGTTCAGTGCTGCCGTAACGCCTCCCGCCAAGCGCGTCCAGGCAGGTTTCAGTGCCACGTGTCGTCGTGCGTGCGTGTGTGAGTGTGTGCATGTTGGTGCCCACGCTTGTCAAAGCGCGGCAGCCGGGGAGAGGAGCTCCCCAACTGGGAGGCGAGGAGGTCTGACCGGCGCCGGCCCGGCGGACGCGCACGTCACGCCTGAACATGTCTGAGCGTCGCCGTATCGGACGCCTCTTCCCAAGCCGTTCCCTCTTGCCCTCGACTCCGAGGGTATAAAACGCCGCCGCCCCGGACGCCGAGAGACTTCGATTCCTTCCTTCGGGTAACGTGGTCGCCCTGACCGGCTGCTCTTTTGAGATGCCAGAATAAACAAGTTGTTCTGTTGCCAGTCGACTCATCCTTTGCCGGGACCTTCGGATGTTTCCAGCTTTGCCCCAGGCCGCCAGGCCAACGCTACCCTTGGGGCTTGCAACCCATTTGCAACAACTGGTTGCCAGCGGTGAGATCGCGACAACGGAGGCCAGCAGCGAAGATATGCGGTCAACTGTATGCTGAACAGCACAACGACCATCCGGGAGCAGTGCAACGAGCCCTGTGTGATGACTGGTTGCCTGCAGCGGAACGACTGCGCTGAATTCTTGGCTGCGAGGTTTGGTGAGTGCGGGACTTTCTTCTTCTGAGTTTTGCCAGGCTTTTGTTAGTGTCAGAAACAGAGCTGGTAATTGTGGTTGTCGTTGCTGCCGGGTTAGTTTGCGGCAAGACAATAGTAGGCAGTAGAGAAAGCAGCATTCGGAGCAGCCATGGATTTGAAGTCGTTGCGCAAACCGAAATTGCTGGAGCTTGCAAAAGAGTTGGGTCTGGATGTCTCAGACAAACTCAGAAAACCAGAACTGCTAAGGGCTATTCTTGAGTTGGAGGCTGAGGATGACGAGCTGTCGGAATGCCTTGAGACCATTGAGGAGAGGGAGCAAAAAGAGAAAGACGAGCGCGAACGTAAAGAGCAAAAAGAGGAAGACGAGCGCGAACGTAAAGAGCAAAAAGAGAAAGAAGAGCGCGCTTTGGAAATGAAGCGTCTCGAGGTAGAGATGGAACGCGCTCGTAATGGAAGTCAGGCACACGGTGCAGGAGAACGGGTATCGTTCAAAATGACTGACCTGATGCGGCCGTTTAAGCTTGGAGAGGACACTGGTTTGTTCCTGGTTAACTTTGAGCGAACGTGCGAGAAGCAGGGGTTCTCTCGGGAAACGTGGCCACAGCGCTTGCTCACTTTGTTACCCGGCGAGGCGGCCGACGTAGTCGCTCGCTTGAAGAGAGAGGAGGCAGAGGATTTCGACCAAGTGAAATCGAGTCTGCTAAAAAAGTACAGGCTGTCAGCGGAGGCGTTCCGTCGGAAGTTTCGGGAAAATGAAAAAGGCAGAAGTGAGTCATATACAGAGTTTGCCTACAGGCTTATGTCAAACATGCAGGAGTGGCTCAAAGAAGAGAAAGCGTTTGGTGACCACGAGAAAATTCTGCAGTGTTTCGGGCTGGAACAGTTTTATAGTCGGTTACCTGAGAACGTGCGGTACTGGGTCTTGGATAGGCCAGACGTTAGTACAGTGGCTAAAGCCGCCGAGCTAGCCGAGGAGTTTGTGACGCGTCGGGCTCGCGGAGCTAAGGACGGTCAAAAGGGTGAATTTGGCTCCAAGTCTGAGAGGCCGAAGTTCACACCCATGAGAGCAACGGGGGACACGCGTAGTGCGGATGCGAGTGAAAGCAGTCCGACCGAACGTAAGGAGACGGCGGCAGCCGAAGCCGAACGCAGAAAGCGGTTCGAGGCGAGGCAAGCGCGCGAGTGTTATACGTGCCAGAAGCCGGGTCACTTTTCGGCGCAGTGTCCAGAAACAAAAACAAAAGTCGTGTTTTTGTCATTATGCAGCACTGACGAGAACATGAAGCTTCTCGAGCCTTACATGCGAGACTTCCTCGTGAACGGGAAAGAGTGCCGAGTGCTTCGTGATTCCGCAGCTACAATGGATGTAGTTCACCCCTCTTACGTAGAACCCGATATGTTCACGGGCGAGTGCGCATGGATCAAGCAAGCCGTGGAAGCTCACAGCGTGTGTCTGCCCGTAGCAAAAGTGGTTATTGAAGGACCTTTCGGAGCAATTGAGACGGAGGCCGCAGTGTCATCTATGCTGCCCCCCCCCCCAGTACCCGTACCTATTTTCGAACCGGTCCGATCACCTCCTGCGCGAGAAGGGTCTTTTGTTTGGTGAGGCTAGCGTTCAGGCCTTAACCAGATCGAGAGTTCGGGAGCTCGCTGCAAAGGCGGTAGTTGCGGGGCCGACGTTGTCGAACAATGAGAAAGGGTCGGAGGCACAACAAGCTGGTATTCAGAGCACGTCCGAACTGAATAAAATTGAGCCTGTAGCGTTGAAGGCACCAGGTACTGGAGTGGAAATGCCTGACACGGGAAAGTTAGAAGAGCTTCCGGTCGAGCTTCCGGGACTAGGCTCAGTGACGAACAGGGAAGACACTGATCAGGTCATTAGTGACTTAATCATTAAAGCACCGCTGTCAGCTGAGCAGAAAACCGAACTACACCAACTCTTACAAGAGTTTCAAGGTCAATTCTCTGAGAGGCCTGGTAGGACTTCTGTCCTTACTCATGATATAGAACTTACCTCGCCAGAGCCAGTACGATCCAAGGCGTACCGGGTGTCACACCGCATGCGCGATATTATGGAGGCTGAGGTAAAGAAAATGCTACAGCTCGGTGTTATTGAGGCGGGTGAGAGTGATTATACCTCCCCTTTGATTTTAGTTGAGGTACCGGGCAAGGAACCTCGTCCTTGCGTCGACTACCGCAGGCTTAATTCCATCACTAAGGATCAAATTTATCCGATCCCTAACATCGAGGAGCGCCTTGAGAAAGTTAGTAGCGCTCAGTTTATTTCCACCCTAGATCTTGTCAGGGGTTATTGGCAGGTTCCACTTACAGAAGAGGCTAGTAGGTATGCGGCGTTCATTTCACCAATGGGAACATTCCGTCCTAAAGTTTTGAGTTTTGGTTTGAAGAACGCGCCATACGGCTTTTCAAGCCTCATGGACAAAGTGTTGCGGGGACAGGAAGAATTTGCTTTACCGTATTTAGACGACGTAGCGATATTCTCCGCATCCTGGTCTGAGCATATGGCACACTTGCGGGCAGTGCTAACCCGCCTGCGCGAAGCGGGCTTGACAGTCAAGGCTCCCAAGTGCCAATTAGCACAGGCCGAGGTTGTCTACCTCGGTCACGTGATTGGACAGGGTCGTCGCCGCCCCTCTGAAATAAAGGTGGCCGCTGTGCGAGACTTCCCGCAACCGCGCACGAAGACCGGTATTCGGTCGTTCTTAGGTGTCGCCGGCTACTATCAGAGGTACATCCCCAGGTACTCCGATATCGCGGCTCCCCTGACGGATGCTCTAAGAAAAACAGAGCCCCAAACAGTCGTCTGGGGCGAGACAAAGGAAAGAGCTTTCAGCGCCCTAAAGAGCGCCCTAACAAGCCAGCCTGTGCTACGATCGCCAGACTACACAAAAGGGTTCGTTGTTCAGTGCGATGCTAGTGAGCGAGGCATGGGCGTTGTACTGTGCCAAAGGGACAATGGAGAAGTGGAACACCCCGTCCTGTATGCTAGTCGTAAGCTGACCTGTCGTGAGCAGGCGTACAGCGCCACCGAGAAAGAGTGTGCGTGTCTCGTGTGGGCCGTTCAGAAATTGTCATGCTACCTAGCCGGCTCGAGGTTTATCATTGAGACGGATCACTGCCCTCTCCAATGGCTGCAGACCATCTCTCCCAAAAATGGCCGCCTCCTGCGCTGGAGCCTCGCTTTGCAACAATATTCCTTTGAGGTGCGTTACAAAAAGGGGAGTCTCAACGGTAACGCCGATGGCTTAAGTCGAAGCCCCTAACTTGGGAATCCGCCTCAAAGTTGTTTGTTACTGATGTTTTCTTCCTGAGGCAGGATTTTTAACATATTGCTTTTGTTTAGTGTTTCAAAGTGATTATGTGCTTTCTAGTGCAATTTTCCAATTTGTGGACGCGTTCTGAGTGCTGCTTGACTACTGTAAGGAACTAGGCAGTAGTATAAAAGGGGAAAGAGCCTGGCAGAGCTTAGTGAGGGTTGTCTCGTGCTTGCTGACTGAGCGGTTGCGTTTCGGCGTAGTTCTAACGCTTGCTGGGAACGAGCACAAAAATGGCAACTCTCCCGAAGTGACTTTGCAGTGTCCTATGTGATCCTGAACCCGAGAACGAGGCCTTCTCTGTGCGCTGCGCTCAAGCAACGTCGAGGGACGACCGGTTTCGATTACGAGCATCATCGAGCGACATCCCTCTGGACAGCGGATGCAGTCCCCTGACCATCGGGATCTCCTTCTCCCGGCGGGGCGGTCTGTTACGTCTCGCCTACGACGCGCGGTATAGCCGGCGCGGATGCAACGGACGCCGCGGCTTCGTTCAAAGCGGCGGTAATTTGGACCCGTTCAGTGCTGCCGTAACGCCTCCCGCCAAGCGCGTCCAGGCAGGTTTCAGTGCCACGTGTCGTCGTGCGTGCGTGTGTGAGTGTGTGCATGTTGGTGCCCACGCTTGTCAAAGCGCGGCAGCCGGGGAGAGGAGCTCCCCAACTGGGAGGCGAGGAGGTCTGACCGGCGCCGGCCCGGCGGACGCGCACGTCACGCCTGAACATGTCTGAGCGTCGCCGTATCGGACGCCTCTTCCCAAGCCGTTCCCTCTTGCCCTCGACTCCGAGGGTATAAAACGCCGCCGCCCCGGACGCCGAGAGACTTCGATTCCTTCCTTCGAGTAACGTGGTCGCCCTGACCGGCTGCTCTTTTGAGATGCCAGAATAAACAAGTTGTTCTGTTGCCAATCGACTCATCCTTTGCCGGGACCTTCGGATGTTTCCAGCTTTGCCCCAGGCCGCCAGGCCAACGCTACCCTTGGGGCTTGAAACCCTTTTGCAACAACACTCTTACAATTTTATGTATTTAAATTTGCATTTTTACTTCTTTTCTTTGCGATAATTATTCGCTCTAACGTTTATAATCTTTTTGCATTGGTGTAAGTACTCCATATGGTGCCTCATGTAGCTTCCTGATTTTTGCTTCTTGTGCATTTATTTTTCTCATTACTTTTTAAGAATGTTTGCTTTTTAACTATAACGCGCCGATGTCCTATTATGCCAAAATATTTATATTTACTCTGCACTTTGTATGGAAAACTGCCTCTTGTGTCGCGCTTTAAGTACATTTTTAGTATCGTGCCTAAAATGAATTTATTTCATCTGCTTTCTATCAGCAGTTTCTACTCCCAGTCTAACTTGTACAATTTATTAGCAATGTAACATGCATCTAATTGCAAATTAACATTGAGTACACACACCTCAAACCTCTTTTTGTCTACCGTATTTCACTCCCATCTCACCCCTTGCCTCACGACGTGGTTGAGGTGTTGACTGCGAAGTTAGAGAGGAACTGTGTAATTTCTTTTCCTCAAAACCTATTTTAAAGCGGAGGTACACAAGGGTGCTCATATTTTTTCAACAAGAGTTTCTAATGCTATCGCTATAAATAAAGTGAGGCGCGAAGACAACAAGGACAAGCACTGACCAGAAAATTAGCAGCAGCTTGCTTCACTTGATGCAAACGTAGTCAGCACGTGCTTTGACTCCTGCCGTGCTTATTGCAGCAATAGCTACACTTCGCCAGACACATCGCGAGGTCAGCGTCGCTGCGCGCTGAGCCGTGGCACCACCGCTCCGCCAGCTGTGCGCATGCGCGGAGCGACGCCATAGCCCGCAGCTGGTGTGCGCGCCGCGCCTCGCCACTGCGCCGACGGCGGAGCAGACGCCGACCACCTCGTCATTTGTGCGCATGCGCGGAGTGACGTCAGAGCGCGCAGCTGGTCTGCGCGCCGCGCGCCTACATTATGTCCACCGTGGCAGCTGCCGGCGACGCGGCGCACCGGCAGAACCGAGTGGGGGAGGAGTGGAGTGGGAGAGAGGGGGGAAAGGGTGAATCTACGTGCAGGGACGAAAATGAAGAAGGAACGCCCAGCGAAACGCAACGGCGAAAGACTGACTTTGCAGTTCGACTAAGCGAGTTCCACTCGGCCAGCTGTAGCTATCGCATCACTCCACGTTTAACCAGGGCTGATCCACCGCCCTTTTTTTTATTTCTTTACTTTTATTGCTTTATCTGTATTTAAGCAATGAAACAACTGGCCCGAAATTCCCCTCTGCATGAAAACTTAGTTCCAATTCTTATTCATAATTTCTCGTTACCTCGTCCTAGGTTTTCCGTTCAAGACAATGCCAAACACGCTAAACAGAAGTTTAGATGCATTGTCTCGGTGTTTTCGGATGATTATTTAGACAAAGATAAACTGCTCTTGAGCTTGGTTTATGACGATTGTCACCTGTGCTACGGAACACTGTAATGTTTTCCCGCCGTTCGTGTGTTTTCTTTGCGCTCATTACGTTCCAGGAGCAGGCAAGAGTAGAAATCTCTATATATAGTCCTTCGTCCGCAGATATATTGCACTGTCAGTAAATAAATCAGCGCCTCTATTTGTCCTTCCTTCCGCGCTTCGTTTCCACTCTGTTAAGTTTTAAGCTTTGTATTCAATATTCAACATGAATTTACTAACATGTACTGGATTGATTATACTTTACTGAGCCACTGTTAGAATCCCCCGGTTTTTCTGCGCTGTATAGCGAAAAAAAAAGGCACGTGCGCAGAAAGGTCCTTGTCGCAATGAGAAACGAAAGTGAAAAAGAGAGTATTAAGCTATATTTCTTGTACTGCCTATTTATCGGACCGTACTGAATTCCATTATGGGCGCATCGTAGACGCCAGTTGCGGCTGCATATCGGAATGTGCGGCCTCACGCGCCAGCGCGTAATCAGACATTTGGACAATGGTATCTAATGCTTCAGTCTACTTGCTAACACACCGTCGAACTGCTGCCCATTTCCCTAAAGATGATGCTGGCTCCTTGTTTTTACCGTTATGACAACTTGTGACTGATAATAGTTTCCTTGAAGGAACTCTGAGGACTATTAGAAGTTGGCATGTAATGATACTGTACTGATTTATATTAGCAAAGAGAAACCGCACTAAAAAAAATGGAGCTTTTATAATATAGAAAAGTACAGGAATACCAATACAGCTGTGTCATCACAGGTCGACTTCGCAAGTAAAATGCACGCGTCGATGCAAATTTTTTGGAACAATTCCGAGAGGCCGCACTACAGCTCAATTTTTTTCTAAACGATGGCAACGCGTCGCGCTGTAATGGCGTCACGAGCTTAAAACAACTGGCGAGAAGAATATTAAACCCATACTTTTTCGACAATAATTGTACCGTTTCCTGCCAGACAAACGTCAACGTACTCAAAAGGATGCAATGATTCAATGTTTAGTGACAATAAATGCATGAAGCTGTCCATAGCGTCCCTAAAACGATTTTGAATCGCAGACTGCTCTCCGAGCTAATCGAAAAATGGCACTGAAAATAGTCGAGCATTGACATTTGAAGGATACCTCTAATTGGTGCAGCTTCACAACAGTTATTCCACCAGCAAAGGTATCCGCATCGGCTTACCCTTGAAATCGGAAAAATGCAACGTCGTTGAGACATAGAATTACGCTCAATGTCGCTAAACGGTCATCGCGTGATGCCATTGGCGTGTGATCCTTACGCATGTCTCTCACCCGCTTCATTTGTGTGCTTGTGCGTTTACTGTGATAACTTTTCATATCCTTAGGTTTAAGCACAAACATGTACGAACAGTGTTGACGCGTATCACACGGACACTTGTAAAACCGATGTGTTCAGATCTAGCTCGTTTCGATCTGAAACAGCTTGTTCACAGCACACCTAGTGTGGTATGATATGAGCATAGCTCCGGCTGACCAAAAATTAGACCGAATTATCCTACGGGAGGCTGTTAGTTCACATCCGTGGAGGATAGAAGTGAAGGAGAATGCTGGACTTGAGTATAACTCCTAAGTCCTGAATGCATAATAAACAATAATATAATAAGAATTAACCTCGTTCATCTCGACGAACTGGTCATGTGATCCTTTAAACCTTAGAATTGTTTTAATTAAATGACTCATTCTCAGCCCTACCAATCCCCTGAAAAACCATAGCCGTCATCGTTCTATTCACATCTGTTAAGTATTAATAAGGAACCACTAACATAGGTACGCCCTGTTCAGCTGGCCGTGCTCGCAAGCCTCTTTTGGCTACCATCTCCTGCAAGTAGCGTTTGCATGTAATAGAAAAAAAAGCAACAAGCGAAAAGGGGAAACGCATTACAAGTGAGAGAGTCTCACTACTCTTTTCATCTATAGAAAGCAAGTAAATTCTGCGCCAGCACAGAGGTCGCATCAGCTTGCTTTGCTTGGGTCCCTGCCAGCTTAACTGTACTTGCTTAACTAGTGCCGCGTCTCCTTCAAGTACCGGGCACTGCAAAACTTCGCAGCAACCTAACGAGGGGCGCGAAACGATTAACCCGTTCTACTAAACTCATATGGATGATTTTGTTTTCCGGTGATGCGACGAGTGCCTTTGTGCTCAACTCTTCGCGCAGTACACCCAGATTTGCTGGGCTGTTCTTTGACTGTAGGTAAAAAAAGGAGGTAGGCCTTGATCCACAAAACGTGCACCTCCCTCGAGGCGCACAGGACTATAAGCCGCACGCACGTGTCGTGAATTAGCTTGAACAACGGGCGGCGAGGTCTTGCAATATAGAGAAAGTAATAAGTATGCTAAAAGCAGAATTAATGAAACGCAACACGCCTAGAATAAATGCCTTCTTTCAGTTCTCGTGAAGAAAAAACCAGAAAGCAATTCATTGCGGGGCACACCACTCGATGAGCGCCAAGCACGAGTTTTGTGAAACGCTCGGGAGATGATGAATTTGCGGTATAATTCACGTCTATTCCCCTCCTTTGTACGGCAATGCCCTCGACTTGAAATGCGGGTAGAAAACATATGAATAATAAATAGTTTTATTGCTGAAACTGAAAATTCTATGCTGGTACAGCATAACAAAGAGCACAGGCGACTCTCGCTGTTCCTTATCCAGGAATCTTCTCAGAAGTGTGTGTTCCCGTTGTTGCCCTGCTCGAGAGCTGCAGCTGTACTATCTAATGTCAAAGAGAATTACCTCGTATATAAAGATTATCAAACGACGCTTTCTGATATGCAAGATAAGAGTTCTTATGCAATATGCGGATGGGATGTTCGGTATGCAGAGGATGGCACTGCACTCTGCATCGAATACCATGGCCGGCAGTGAATTACCGGTATCGAGTCGAGAAGGAAGTGCTCAAAAACAAGAAAACCACAACACCCAAGAAGTGCGCTGCAGAAGTACCGCTTCCGCCTTTGTTTGATTAGGAGTAATTTATAACAAGGATTCCCTACAGAAAAAGACATAGGCATAAAAAACTAGCCAGGTGAACAGCCTCTGTTATGATATTGTTGTTTTGAGTGGATTATTTAGATAACTTATGTAAGCATAATTAGACGAACTCACGTCTTTTCCACTGGAAAGCTTTTTCATCGTTTAATGCCTGGGTTGTTTTCGGCGGCAGGGTTACCAACGACCCCCGGAAAAGTATGCGACGGATTAAAACTTTGGGGGTTCCTCATTCCTGAAAGCTTCTGTGGTCCAGAGAAGAGAAAGATCTTCATTTTCTGTAGTTCATTTACTGTAGCAGATGCCAAAGCTAAGCTTCAGGTTTTAGAGTTATCGAAGTAACAACACAAAGGTACAAAATAGATGGAAGCATATCGGAGGTCCGCACGCAGGAACTGTAATGGTGGAGTTTCTTTTAGGATGTGCAAATGTTTAATCGCGACTCTTTTGGTGTATGATCCGTTCATTTAAAAAAAATATTACTGAGATCTAAGAAGAGAGAAAAATTTTATTCGCTGTATTATAAGGAGGGTATTATTTGAGGCGCAAAATTAACAAAAGAACACAAGAGCAGTAAGCCGCTGCTGAAAATGAGAAAAAAAGAAACACGGGACGAACAGAAATCGGATGCTGCAATCCTGCGAAAGCAGTTGGATTTACTCCCGGTGATTACTTTGATGCTTTTGCTCCACTAAATATTTTCACTGAAAGCCTAGGCACTCTGAGTCCTCCTTTCGCAGTAGCAAGGTGATACATTTCCCATCTTCTTACCCGCCCAGAACAATATAAAGAGCACGCCAATATGTTGCGCAACAAGCTCAACACAGGAATCTTAGAAGCCAAGAGCTTTTATAACCTTCACATCTGATAACAAAGTGGTCAAATTGGCAGGCTTGGAACCTGATCCAGTTACCGTGCAGCTATTAATTAGCTCTCGAGGGTGCTACCTAGTTTCCCTCTTTGCACGTAAAAAACTTCGGGTTTTCAGTGTCGAGGGTGATTTCCCGCATTGTCCTTTTTACGTAACAAACCGCTAATGGCAGAACTTGATGCCGGCCTACTTATTCTCTTTGTATTATATGCGTGCGGCTGTATTTAGAAAAATAAGGATGGCACAGAAAGAGTACCTGTGGCTTTTTCTTCGCTTAGTTGCACGCTTGACACGTGTCCTTCGGTTCGCGAGACCTTGTCATCTTCACCGGAGGCATTTATTTGTGGCAACAATTAATTGATTTTCTTCTCCACTTGCAACTTTCGCACTAGTGCTGCTGGCAGATACTTCCAGTAAACAGTAAGGATACAACAGTTCATGCTCTGCTTGCCGTCCGCTTAAACTTTCATGCATGGTTTGAACGGTGATATGAAAAAAGAAAAAAAAAACGTAATAAACCACTCTTCTGCCAACTGGCCACCAAACTGCACAACACAACTGGAAACAGGGGTAAAAAATAATTATTTAATCATCTATTCGGATGTCGCTTTTCAAGTTGTACTCAGGAGGATTTTCAGCACAAAAATATTTGTCCCTTTCGCGGTGATCGACCGCCGTAAACACGTGCTCCGGTGGCACCATCCTATCATTTTTTATGCTTGCTTATTTATTACACTTTCCTTCTTCTCGCTCTGTTAACTAGCCTTCAATGTTTTTGCCTTACAACACAGGTTGAAATTAAGTAATTTTCTCTAAAGTTTTTAACGAGGCCTTTGAAGTGGCATCGACTGCACGCATGATCCTCGGTACAGCAGGAGAGAAGAGGTTTGGCACGCGCCTGCATTCCCTTTTGACAAATCCATGGAATGTGCGCGAGAGCTTTACCCATGACCCTGTGGCTTCGAATCATCAAACACACATTGATTCGAACAGTTTCGCTTTCACCTGATGCAAGCATCTTGAGTTTGGAGGACTTATGAAGGAACTTGTTACTTATGCGGCACATCTTCATTTTTTTAGTCTTCTTTGGTGCTGGCCAAACACCGCCGCACAATTGCCCGAGCTTGTTAAGTTTTCGCAGCGCCTCGACATGATGTGTTAACTCGTCCAGTCAGAGGTTATGCTTCATTCTTGGACGTAGAGGTCGTATGGTATGTTATGTGGGCTTTACCTTCTAAAGCTCAGGCTTACTCAAATGAACAGTGTCCTCGTATGCTGGAGGTGCGGTATTGAACCGCCACTACAGCTGGGCAGCAACCGGTGATACAACGCGTAGAAGCTTTCCCCTGGCCTGGCGCTTGGCTTCTCGGAAGCGAAATGTCTCGAGAATTAGTATCTGACAACACATTAAAAAGTAGAATATAACACAGGTGAGGCTGCTAGATACGCTACAGTGGAGAGCTACCAATGAATCCCTGCAAAATGGGGCTCTTTAACGCGCGCTTACATCGTAAAGCACAAAACTGTCGTATGCATCTCGCTTCCAACGAAATACAGCCGCCGTGGTATGAATTTGACTCCGAGTTTTTGGGAAAAGCCGCCGAACACACTAGACACTGAGCCACCACGGCAGGTCGCATTGTGAAAACTTGCACCAATACGGTGCATTGTCCTTACATGCCCTACCTATAATAGCATCTTTTTGTCACTGTGGTACATGCCATCATTGGCCTTGAAGCTATTCGAGTAGACTTCAAAATTATGAAAGGTGGTACCTTCAATGCAGGACAGATACTTCTGCCTGAAATTAGAGTTACCTTACACCGATGCAATCTTTTCGTACGGTTGCCAACCCACAGCAGGAAAATAAGATATGCATTTAATTTTCGGTTTTAAGACTATTTTGTTTGTTTGAATGTAGGCACAATACAGGACCAGCATACCTAAAGTATTCTGCCATTTGATCGCGCACAATTTTGTACCATATAAATTTCGGCAACTAATGTGCTTCTGGCGCTTATTGAATCAGATTTTCAGTTGTGTACGCGTAGAAGTTGGCTTCTGCCTTCGAGGTATATTTCGTATTTTATGACGTCACAGCATAATAAATTTTCTTCAACGTTGACCGAAGTACGCGTCCGTTTAACTATATTTTGCGGTAGATCTCTAATGTCTTGGTTTTTGTTGTAAGCGCATTACAAAACACACAGACTAACATGGTATGCCGATTGCAATCCGTGGAGGTGTCTCATTTTTCGGGAGCATTTGTTTTCAGCATGTGGCCCGTAGAATATTAGGCAGGCTTTAATACATCAAGCGGCACATCTAGGATAACTTCATGAACGCTAGTAGACGTAACGCAATTTGAAGAGAAGTTTGCATAGTAGCCCCGCAGACGAGACACGCAGGTATCAATAGAGCGCGATACTTACAGCAGATTGATATGGACGGCTGCCTTTATTTGTTGACGAAAAGTTTAGCCTGTTGAAAATTTATTACATAAGGGTTATATAATAAGCAAGAAGTACCCTAATACTGGCGTTCCTTTATAGGCAGGTATTGAAGAGCTGCTATGCAGAATTCAAACGCAAGATCTTTCTGAGGAAAAAGAATGTGCAGTAATTGTCGAAAAATGGGCAGAAGTAAGAACTGCCCTGTGAAAGATTATAAATGAAGGAAACAGTGAAAACAGGCAAAAAGGTTCTGCGTTATTGCAGGTGTCCTGATTAATCTCGATTACGTGAGGGTTCGTATACATGAATTGACATGTGCACCACATGAGCGTTTGTGCATTTCACCGCCATCGGCTGGTGCCGGCATTCGATGTCGTCAACTGCACTTTAGTAGCCAAAGAAGAGGAGCATTAAGCCAGCACATATCAGTGCGGGGAAGGGGGTGAGGGAAGAAGCGTGACCGTTATCGCATTTCATCGCCCTGGAGGAGGGTTAGAACTCCTAAGGTTTATATTTGGCGCGCCTCAGTAGCTGGTGTATTGCGCCATGGCCCTTCTGTCTTCACTGTTGTCCAAATAAAAATCTCTGTCCTAGTACTGGTATCAACGCTGACTTTTTCAAACATTCTCTTCAGCAAGCGCATGCTCGGTACCGTAACAGAGTGGTCCACGCAAAACAAAATTACGCTCTCGCATTGGTAAAAGTCGTCTGCAACACGTTGAATGGCCTGATTGATTTCAGCCAGACATCTAAGTGCAGATGGAGATATTTAATTACTTCTCCAAATAAAATGATTTGACGCAAGCTGACCGCACGTGGCATTAAGTGTGGCTCGGACAGCATCCAAATTAATGCAAGGCACCTGCCACGACTGGGGCTACGATTGAGATGGAGACAGGTACGCGCAGCAAGGATCGAGCAGTTGAAATCAATCTATACGATTCAATTCACTGAGATGCTTCGGTGTGAATCGTGGAAAAGCCATCCCGCTGAATAGCAGAGAACGATAAGCAGACGCTGAATGGGCAGAAATCACCTGGTTCATTGAGAACGGAAATTAACACTGCAGTCATGTGTGCAAATTACGAAGTGTGCTTTAAGGCTTATCAATGTCGCGAGCAGCAGTTGTGTTATGTCGTTCTTGTCTCCCTTGAATATTCGCGTATAAATTGGTACATAAATGAAAATAATTAAATGAAAACTGAATAAAATAATAAATAAATATTTCTTTGTTTTATTGACTGCATCCTGCAAGATGCCAACCACTGGTCGAAGTGATACATGGCTGGCTGCCACGGAAAGTAGCGATAGATTATTTAACGAAAATGCAGCTTGGTGCCGTGCATGAGATCTTTCCATCACAGCAACAAAACACATTCCAACCCAGAGCTCATAAATAGGCAACTTGCCTTGAGATGCAAAATAGGATCCTTTATGTTTCGCCTCATTTACTTTACCAAACCGCTTTTTTCCGTATGGTAATATGGAACCCACTTTTATCCTCGAACATGGGCTGCAACCTCTCTGTCTTGTTGTGCATGCTAAAAGAGCCTAGATAGAAAGGTTCAGGTGTGGTGAATAGTGTAACTATAGCACTCGAACGTGGGAGCTGTTAGTTTTGGGAGCCCTAGGAATTTACACGAATACAAGACTGAAAGCAAGGTTAGTTCCTCTTCGAAGGCGGGAATGGTTTGTGAGGGCCGGAAAAACAATGCCTGCCCCGCCGCTTTAGCCCATAACACCGCACCACCTTGGGAATGCATGACGGAGAAGCTGACAGGGAAGGCGTGAATTCCTTTTGCAGAGCATGCTGATCTGCGCACTCTGACTTCAAAGTGGCACAAAAAAGACCGCATTTTTTATTCTTTGAAATACTTGTAACTAAGCTAGATATCTTTGAAGTGGTACCGACGTGAGCTACCATACTTGTGAATTTCATCTTCTGACATCCCGGCTTGAGGTTTCAGGCAAAGTGTGTATATCTCTCACCACTGACTCTATATGAAAAGGTTGACCAGAATCTCTTCGTTTATTGTCGTGTGCATTAACTGTCTCGATAAGCAGCTTGTCCAGAGCGCGCACGAGATAAGAGATCCAAGCAGCACTGTGTGATCTTGGGCATGCGCGATAGCTGTGCGTCGTGTGAGAAAAAAGTGACAGGACGAAATAATATGCAATTGTTGAAATTTGGCTGCTCGAGTTAAACAGCTTAAGGTTTGTTAAGTAATAGTGAGTAGTTGATATTTTAGCTTTTACTGTTACGGTCCTTATTTGTTGAAAGGCGTGTAGCACACCCAACGTAATATCCATAGCAGTTCTTAAGATTTGGAAAACGAGATTGTGCTTGCCGCAGTGTCAGAAGAAATTTTGGTCATTGTTCGGGCCATTCGAAAATAGCGATTTCGAGGAGCTAACAGCGACGTCGATAAAATCGCATTACTCCGTGGCGCACGTATCACGTGACAATCTCTGTCTGCCACCGCTGCGGTGCTTACCGTTCCTCGTCACTTAGCTGAGAGAATGTAAATCATCTGTTGGTCATCGACCATCTCCCTGCCCCATTGCTGGGTGCAACACATACACCGGTGACGACAAGGGCGCTTGGCCATCGCATCGGCGGCACACACTCCGGACCTCGCGGAGGCGGCGCATAGCATCCACCATCGACCGCGAGCATGGCTGAGCCCAACCTTGGTCTTTTCCTCGCAGCGATTTTGGTGGCACGCATGGTGGGATATTGTCGTTGGCGCGCATGCACTTCTGCTCAGGGAGCGCGTTTAGCGGCCACTCATCGTTGTCGAAAAAGCGTACGTGTAGCCGAGTCTGTCAAGGAGGAGAGGACCAGGCCAGGGCAGCAGGCAGGCAGGGCACGGGCTCTGTGCACGCAGTGGTCACGTGATTGGGCCGCCACGGGGTAGCATCCCGTGCTCGGTGTACCCTACCTTAAGCCTACATCATCACCGTTGACGCTCTAACAGGAACGTGGGCTTTCCTAGCTGCGCTGCAAAACACCGCGATATCCCAGCTTGTGCGATCCTAAGAATTAGTGTCAAGAAAACAAATACTATACTGTAACCCCATCGTATGGCGACTCGTTACTGTGCAAAGCCAAATCTCCAAGGCTTAAGAGACAAACCACGCACGATGGTCGCTTTCTACCTCGCCAAAGCTGTCTGCCTCCACAGAATTTCCCCTCAGCGGTGATGATGCTGACGTGAGTAATGTCATTTAGCGCCCTTGGAAAGTGGCTCGGTAATCCCAATGCTCTTCTTTTCCCGCAGAGCTTCACAATATGAAATAATCAGTTTTCTATGATTTTCTACTAGTGGTATTTTCAACTGATAACGCCAAATTTCTGTACTAGGCGACTTCACTTGAGACCACACCTTTAGACCACACATGACGCGAGAACTGGAACCTCCTGTACAAAACCGACGCCCATGGCATAAGTGCGTCGACGAATATATTTATAAACCTAAAATTTATAAAGGCGTGCAATATAAAAGACATTTTTCATTTGAAGTATCATGTTTCTTATCACAAGGAAATATTCTTCAAATTTAACAGAGCATGTGAGGTACAGGGGCGAAGGAAAGAAATGCGAACAGAGCGGAGCCTAGGCGCTCCGCAATTTTCATTTCTTTTTCCCAAGCTTTTACTTCGGCATTAGCAAAAAGGCTCTAGTGTTGTCCATGATGCATTCTAGACGACTGTAAGTTCTTTTTGTACTGCCCAGCTAAGAATAAATTCAAACAGTGGAGCGCCCAAGGCGCCGCGTTGTTCGCGTTTATTTCCATCGCGTTAGTACTTCATGTGTATGTGGAATGTTTATGCTGTGTGTCGACTTCTTCGATGCTAAGATAACATGGACTGAAGAAAAATGTCAGGATCATCCATGGAGCCTTGGGTTTATGCTTTGAGGTGTGCGCTTTGGCATTGCGTTTATATTACTTGGTTAAGCTCCCTAATCGATAGTAATACGATTGTTGGCAGGAAACAGCTCATATTCTAGTTAGCGCAGAACTTGGGATCACCATCGGTCTGCGTCAGAAATTTATTCTTAATTCAGATCCTAATTATTTTGACCTAAATTTGTTTCACCCATAGCATCCATAATAAGCCACCATGTGTCCAAAATTGAAGTTACTATTGACCTCTCGACATAATTATCCCCAGAGATTCATAACCATAATCTCTACCTGTACTAACTACTTGACCCGATTCGACCCAAATTTAACGTGAACAAGAGAACTAAGCAGGCAAGCAATCAGGGATGAAAAAAAATGCCGCAGCACTGGCACATTAGGAAGCTACTTTAAGCAAAAAGAGGACACGACCTGCGTATGCTTGCTAACATTGATTGCGTACATTTTCTGTTCCACAAGTTTTGGCGGGTGAACAGCAATTCTACTGCTAACCCACGCAGCTCTCACCTAATGCGTATGCTCTCACGACGCAACACACATTCGAATGAAGCCAGCTGGAGCACCTACACTCGGTCGACAGGAGAGTGCTTCGTAACCTCTCTGGATCCCCCTGTGAGAGGAGCGATGCCGAGCATAACATGCTTGCGTAAGTGCGAACCCCATCGGTCTCTCGCACGTGGCGCAACGTATAAGCTTAATGCTCTGGCCACCAGTATGTACGCCATGGTGCCACGAGACGAGAAATCCCACAGGAAGAGCAAAACTGTTGCATGGCATAATACTGTTTGGTGGATGGCTCGTGTACGTGGATGATGGCGCGATCTGTGCTTTCTTCTCTTTCGGGCCGAGAGTGGCGTTCATAGCCGGTGTTGTTTGGTTTAGCGAATGGAAGAGAACTTGTAGTGCTGGGGAACAGAACGAGAGTCAGCGTTGGATCTCTCAGGGTCGGCAAAACCAACTTCGTTGACGGTTCTTCCATAGCAGCCCTTCGCACTATCGACCACTGAGCGCCGAGTGCACGTATGTTATTTGTCGCGTTTTCGGGAGCATTTATCTGCCCCCTTCATCTTTTTACTCTTCACTGTGTGGTGAACATTTCGCCCAGTGCAAATATGGCTACAAGATAATCAGTGAACAGAGAGCCAGAACTTTCCTGCTTTTTCCTCTCCTATTCTCCCTATCTTGTTCGGGAGAAGCTATTGATGTAGTAAATGATTCATGATGCCAAGCAGTATCGCTTGAGCCGCAACAGCTATCTGCACAAACAGACATGAGTGGGAGGTTCTCAAACTTTCTGGTAAAAAATAAGCTACAGAAACCTGGCCATGTTACAAAAATTACTGCGCAGACAAATGTACGGAATGCGCTTATTATATCTTTTATCAGTTGGCAACGCTGACGTACGCAAATGATTGAGGAAACAATGCCATTTTAATGCAGCATATATTAATGTGTCTTGGCGACTTGGGCACATTCAAGGCGGTAATGTAATCACTGAGGCCTTGTAATACGGCCAGTGGTGTCGACAGCGTTGTACAGACATGAAAACATTTCACAAAGCAGTCGTTGAATCCAACCTATCTGAGGATGGCACTGTCTGTGCCTAGAAAAATCAGGAACGTACTCTGAGTTCATTAAAACAATTTGGCTGCTTGCGATGTTTCCCAAAAGCCATGCGCCCGAGTGGAGAAGAAAAATTCAGACGTATAGAGAAAAAAAATCCAATAAGGTTTCATGAATGGATTCTAGAGCAGCACTAAATTCTCCTTCGAAACGCCACGGTCTTGTCTGCTTAATGATATAGAAAGCCGGAGTAGAAGAGAAAATGTTTAGATCAGTTAACGAGTATAGCTTTGCTTAAAACGACATAGTAGTTTGACGCCACGGGTGAATGTAGGAAATAAGTAACGTGAAATAAAAATAGAGCATTCTTCACAAGCGTAACCTACCCGGTAGCCTTAGTGCACAGATGCATAGATGCATAAAAACTAACAAAATAGTTAGCCCTGTGAAAGCGACAATGGGCAACAGGTGTTTGCAGTGGAGAATACGTTATTCTTTGTTGATAATTATTTGCCTCATTCTCCTGTGTAGTACCCCTGATGTCAGTGTGCAATCGCTCGTGTCGTCCCTGTCTTTGAACGACTCGTCGTTGGGCTTTTTTTGGCTTGTTGCATTTATGAACAAGCACAGAGGGGGCCCTCAGTCTGACAACGTTATGACAAGAGGGCATGTCTTAGTCTTAAAGCTGAGGACAAAGCGCCGGTGAGATGAAGGAGGGTTTGGAAAACGTAAGCGATAAAAAAGCTGTTCTAAAGGCATAGGAAAGCTCCCACAGGTAGTTTGGTAACGGAGAAAACAGGTCGGCCTGAATTATTTTAGCAAAATTAACTGCCTCACGGGAGAACCAAATATGGGAAATGCACAAAAAAAGGAAAAGATGCAAAAGAGGAAGGTGAAAAACCTGCACAGGAAAACATGATTCGTGTAAGAGAATGCCGGAAGAAAGCAGAAAGAAATAGAGAGAAGGAGGGGGTGCACGCCAGCAAAGGGCACTAAAAAAACTATATCGGCAGGAGCATATAAAATAAAATGAAAATACACCACACTAACAACCACGATTTTGTATAAATTAGGAGGAAGGCGATTATAGCGTGCTTTATGAGACGGCGTCGATGCCTCACGTTCGCAAATAGCCGGCTCCGAGCGTGCGACGCCGTACAGAAAAACAAGTTCGCTGGAAAGAGGTGACGTCACCAGACGAGGAGTGATGTAACCAGAGCTGATTCGTTTTTGTGAGGCCTCCACCTGCCAACCATGGCAGATGTCGTACGAGAAGAGCAACTTGGGCCTCACAAGTCAAACCAGCCACTTCCGGCGAAGCAAAGGCATAAAGAGCTTCGGATGCTACCGTACTGTGTACACATAATGAAATTAGATGTCATTCTGCTGGCATCCTTCTGACTGACCAGGTGTAAAAGATTACTAAACGATTGTGTGCTTTGGAGTTTCCTTTGGAGACATTTATGCTGTTTGCTGTAATATTTGAACTTTGTGCATTTGGAATGCCTGTTTGTATTCTATATCTCTTGGAAACTTCAAGTCTGATTTAGAAAAGAATAATTTACTTTCGCTGAAGTTATGAGCATGTCGATTAAATTGTTCCGAGACAGTGTTTTGGAGATTTGTTCCTGTGCCGGCACGGCTCCCGCTTAGTCCCGTGCTGATGCAATTTTTTGCCCTCTTCTGTATATCTTAGGGGAGGATCAGTGTAGCGTGTAAATAACAAACGACCCTCAGTAAAGCTGTTTTTTGCGTCGGATGAAGTATAGCTTGCCGTGCTTATTACCATAGTGTCGCTTTGAGTCTCTTTCCAGGTTTCGCTTTGTGCCGGTGGCGCAGCGAAACAATTTTTTCGGGAGGACTTCGAGAAGATAAGAAGGGGGTGGTGGTGGCGGTGATAAAACTTTATTGGATGCACTGGGGTGGGTTTTAGAGGAGAGTGAAGGGTTTCACCGGTTTCTTGTCTGGATGGTAATCCTCATTCCGGGACACCATTGGCGGTAGCGGCTGCCCGCGCTCTTTAGACCAGAGCCCTCCAGGACTAAGCCGCCGGACAAGGTCGCCTCCCAGCCCTCTCTCGTTGGCTGATTCACTCTCTTTATTTGTGGATTATTCTGGCCGGCCCATACCATATGATATGCGTGTACCCACATCTCACAAAATTTACAGCACCCCGAAAAAGTTGAGTCTATGTGTTTTAGAATCGCAAGGCTCAGAGACGACCCCGTTTGCAGCCTTCTGTGTTGTCGTTCCTCAGTTCTATCCGGGCCCTTGGGGGGCTCTGGGAACGTCTACTTACTGAGACGCAGATATGTTGTAATGTCCGCTTATGTGGTAAGCGGATTCGATACAAAAGTCCCGACAGACTCTGGGAATTCAGTATAACTCCGGGGTAGAGACGCTCGGGCGTCTGTGTGAGCAGCCTCGTTCCCTTCTATTCCCTGGTGTCCGGGCACCCATACCAATAGTTTTGTTCCCTGCATTGAGCTCTGTTGCGCGTTTGCAAAAATTCTGCTTGCAAGTGGCGCTATACTTCCTCTTATATAATTTCGACAGGCGTGTTCAGAATCAGAAATTATGTGCGTGGTGTCGGAGTGAGTGGCTTCTAGCGCTATCGCCACTTCCTCGGCTAACGCCATATTAATTACTAGTTTTCACCAAGAGTCCATCCACCTGCTTTCCCTCGTGTCTGACCGCGACGGTGAAGATGGCCTCATGCGTAGGACCCGCCGCGTCTACGTAATACGTGCCATTTTTGCTGCCGTAATACTTCTCTATCACTCTAGCTCTGGCTTCTCTTACCTTGATTGTGCTCGGGATGCATGTTTTTGGTATTGGTTTAACTAGTAGTTTATCACCCCAGTACTTGGGAATGTCCCCTCTGTCTCCTGTTGGTGGCAGCGATATGTGCAGATCCTCGAGAGCTCGTCTAGCAACATTGTTCATTGAAAAGCCAATTATTTGGCTTGTTTGGCAAGCTTCGAGTAGTTCTTCCAGCGTGTTATGCATTCCAAGGTGGAGAAGGCGATCAGTCGACGTCTTGGAGGGGAGTCCAAGCGCCCTCTTAATGGTCTCATATTTTCTAGCGCTTAGTGAACACAAGGGACAAGAACACAAATACACAGGACGTACGCTAGTCTTCAACTTAAACAGTTGAAGACTAGCGCACGTCCTGTGTATTTGAGTTGAAGACTAGCGTACGTCCTGCGTATTTGTGTTCTTGTCCCTTGTGTTCACTAAGCGCTAGAAAATATGAGACCATTAAGACATATTTTCTAGCGCTTAGTGAACACAAGGGACAAGAACACAAATACACAGGACGTACGCTAGTCTTCAACTTAAACAGTTGAAGACTAGCGTACGTCCTGTGTATTTGTGTTCTTGTCCCTTGTGTTCACTAAGCGCTAAAAAATATGAGTTCAAACAATATCCAACTAGCCCAAGGTTCTGCCTTACACTTAATGGTCGCTCTGACTGTTACGTCTAATTTTTTCTTGTCGCTCTGTCGCAGTTTGAGGTAGGACACAGCACATGTTATTCGGCTAATGACGAAAGCCTGCACCAGGCGTAACGTCTCTTTTTCCATGAGTCCACCGTGCTTGCCAGATACCCTGCCAATAAACCTACTGATTTGCTCGCACGTGGACTTAAATTTGTTGTTGATTTGTAGCCCTAACATGCGGATGTTTTCTACCTCCGCGACCTGAGTATCTATGTATATTTGAATTTTGCTTGCCGATTTTTTATCCTCTGTGATATTAAGGAGCTCTGATTTCGTGGGTGCACACCTAAGGCTCTTTGGCATACTTATGTACCGCTGATTCTGCCTCCTGTAAGGCGTCTTCTATCTGTCCAACACTGCCACCCGACGAACACGGAATGATGTCGTCCGCGTAGATGGCCTGTCTCACGCAATCTATCGCGTTGAGCCCCCCCGAGGGGGGGGGGGGGGGGAGGGGGGCATCATGGCTATGTTGAAGAGCAGAGGCGACATTACCGCCTCTTGAGGCGTGCCTCATGTTCCCATCTCTATGGGTCCGAATTTACTGTCCTCTATCCTGCTGTAAGCCTTCCTGTCTATGAGAAAGTCTTTTACGTGCTAGTAAGTCCGCTTTCCGCAGTTTGTGGTGTGGAGCTATAGACAACGTGAAAAGCTTTCACCCCATCCTCTTGCTTACGGTAAGGGGGTGGGGTGAAAGCTTTTCTCGTTGTCTATAGCTCCGACAGATTGTTTTTAACGCTGATTACAGGGCATCAGCACGTTCATTGTCGAAAGAATGCGAGGATGCCATCTGTGAAAGACGAAAGTTTTGGCAGGGAAACACCCTTTGGGGGAAACTGACTCAGAGAATTTTTCAAGGTTTAGATTGGGTTTAGTGCTGTAGCCAAAACTAAAGAACGAAGCGGCAAACGTACCTCGGGGGAGCCCCTGCCGCCAATGGTGTCGACGGATTCTCCTTCTTGGCTGATCACTTTGGAGCTGCTAGCATGAAAACGCAGGGGGTGACGGAGGGGGGGGGGGGGTGCAGGAGAACAACCACGGCTTAATCGGAATAACAAGAGAATCATGAAAATAGGCATCTGATACTTCTTACTTGATTTATTTCCGATTATATCCAGTGCTTCAGGGAAGCCCCGCACTAATATTTAAAAGTAGGGTTTTTGAGTTAAAGACAAGCTTTTGTGGCATAGTAATACCAGTACTGGCGGACGTAAGAAAAATTGGTTATTCATTTTAACTAGTGAAGTGACTGGCTGAAATCAACTAGTCCGCATTTAAACTATTACTGATAGGTGCCTGATTGCAAATAGCGCGTGCTACCCGCAGGCGCGTGGTTTTGGAATGGCGCGAGAAATGGCCGAAATTTGCTGCACCACTACGGCGAGGGTAGTCGCTTTTTCTTAATTAAAAAATGCTATTTCTAACATATTCCTGCTACAAATCGCTAACTGCAATCAGGAACCCGTATGCAATAGCTAAAAGTTTAATAACTGAAACTTAGCAATTCACTTTATTGTTCACATGACTCGCGTCTTTTTTTATATCCACAAATACTGGTAATAATATGACATAAAAACTTCTTTACCTCAGCAATCCTATTTTTAGGAATTAGTGGCGCGCTTCCTTGAAACACCTAGTATTACCCTCTAGACTCACGCAGATTCGCTTGTGGTCTCAGTACGCACCGACGTCAAACAAGGAGACCCAATGTCATTTGTCTGCACGGATTAACTGCAGCGCTGAATATAGCGGCAGGTTTGTTCACAGATCACTCAAGCAAAGACGAAGCCAGTACTGGTTTTAATTATTACTCGAGTGAATTTTCGCATAACAGATGGCAAGGAGCAGACGAGGCCTGTCTCTGTAAGCCTAGTTCGCGATGACCGCCATCGCAGGGTGCGAACGCCATGACCACAGTCCGATTCGTCCGACGCAATGGTTGGACAACAGGAGCTCGTCACCTGCTCACCAAGATGGGTCGATACGACTTGACACTTGATGGCGCGGAAAAGTGCTGTACTTGCCGTTATTCAAGCACACGCCGCCAACTCTGTCAGCGCTTCCCGTCTGCCACTGCGGTCATCCCAAAGTTTCCAACCACATTTTTCGCACGCTCCCATTGTTCACAAAGAGCAAGAAACTGCGGTCGCTGCTTTCCTGCGCGCGAAAACCGCATTCCACCGCGGAAGAAATCAACAGCATCGAGAACACTACAAACATTACAGCCAGGCTTCTCTTACCTTTACTACAAGAATACGCGAGTCGCAACTGAACTAGTACGCCCTCCGTTGGGTAGGCCTGGACCGATATTCGTTGTTCCAGACCGGTGCCTACAGCGGCAGAAAATTGTAAGCGCGGTAGCCCGTTGTTGCGCGCACCCATGTGGAATATGCAGAAGGCGTATACGTTTGGCCGAGCCTCTCGTTCGGCTCCACGGGCAGCGAGAAGCCGATCGGTGGCGTAGCCAGACCGAGGAACGGCCCGGGACGGACTTTACCGGAGCGACAGAGGCGCCGGCAATGAAGCCTACAAGGGCAAACCTTCAACTTTCGGACCTGCGTTCTCGGGCGGGGACCGTGCTAAAAGGGCCGCGTGAGAGCGAGAGCGTATAGAAGCGTGAAAATAAAGTAGCCGCAGCTCACACCACCCAGCCGCTGGCTCACGCCGATTATTTAACTTAGCAATTGTTAGCAATTATCGCGAATTTTAATTCACAATTTTTCTTTGCCTCTTCCCCTGATAGCCATTAAGGATTTTAGCGAGCACACAGCCTTTAAATTACTTAGGTTCCCTGCGTGCTTCTTGGTGCTTAAGAGGATAGGAATTAACTCGCCTTCAGCTTGGTTCGACGACTGTAACCTGTGCCTGGAATGTCACACCGCCATGTTTTAATGTGCCGAGGATCATATTGCACAAGTTGGCGAGAATAGAAATATTGCTACATATTGGCCTTTACGTACAGATATAATACTGTTATGCAGGCAGTTAGAGCCTCTCTTTGTCGTGCCTTGGGCACTGCGTCTGCCTCAATCGCCTCAGGGCTCACTTTTTCAATTTTCAAGACCTGCCAATAAACCAGAAGACTTCTTACTTCGCCGGAAAGCTGTTAAAATTCCTTGTTTTTTGTATGCGATTTTCCTCGGCAAGAAGGCTAGCGAACAGCAGCCCGAAGAGAATAACAGCGGGAAGCCACTTAAGAGCGAGTAATAATCAGTCCATCGTGAAATGCCTATTTCGCGGAAACCGATGAATTTCATTATGTACGCATTGCGCACAGCAGCTGCGGCTACTTATCGGAATGTGCAGTCATCCACGGGCAAACGTCCAATCAGCCACTTGGGCAGCGGAATCTAATGCTGCAGTTTACTAGCTTGCTAAGGCCCCGTGGAGCAGTTGCCCATCTGCCTAATGGCGATGCATGCAGGAAATCGCGTATCTGCTGGGTGCGGGTAACGACGATTTAAGTCAGGTTCGGGCGAAAGATGTCGCCATTACGGCTCCCGGCCACTCAGAAAAGGCTTTAGCGCTTCTTGCTAACCCTGTCTCGGAGGCAAAGCCAAAGCTGCTTTCCGGTGTAAAATACAAACAGTGTGGGGGGAGGGGGGGGGGGTGCAAAGACGTCTCGTACCGAGGCGGGAGCCAAGAAAATTGCGACACCCGCAGTCTGCACCAACGCGTGGCAGCTTTTAACCGGAAAATACTTGAGCGGATTAGCATTTTGTCATTGACTTGGGAAGCAGGGATGTAGATAATTGGTATTTTATGTGTTATTCTTCACAGTGGAGCTTTTTCTGCTTGCCGCAGAACAGGCTCGTGTTCAGTCAAGCAGTAAGATTAACAGTGAGACGTCCGGAGTGTTCATATTGAAGAAGAGAAGAAGGAGAAGACATTGTTGAGGAATAGAAGCGCTCAAGTCCAGAGCCAAAGAAAAACGAAAAGTAGCAATAAATTGACGTCTGGGTGTCTGACTTCAGTTAACAGGAGAGAAGAGGAAGCTCTCGTATGAGCACGACTCTATACGCATGTGAAGAATGGCGCATCATCTAGAAGGCACGACTTCTGCACTTAGAAGAAAAAAACAGACAATCGGCGTGCAAAATTATTAGACCTAATGCAATAAGACGTTTCATCCTATGTAATTTACCTGTGAAAAGATTCCGTTAAGGTCATCACCTCATGGTACTGAAATTTTGTTTTGTTCAAAAATAAAACATTAAACGGGCGGCTAAATTTGCTCCAGTCTCTCTCACTTGGAAGTTCTTGCAATTGATTCACTCTTTCGCATACTGTAAACACGGTTAAAGACCCATCCAGCTATAGCCTGGACTGTTCATCGTGAGTTTCCACTTGGCGATTTGCAGCTACGCGTCGATATCCTTATTAATCACTACAAAAAAAATGAAACTAAACATTGACTTCTGAACCAATGTTCAAATACATCGAGGCTGAAACGACTGACACGCGTTATGTACTACTGTTTGAAGCTTGCATTGTAATACTTCAGGCGCTGAGCCTTGTTTGCTTTAAGTCCTGATCGTTTTGAGCTAAATAATTAAGTGTAAATAAGACTAATTATTGCTGCGTCATTATCCTTAACTATTAGCGACTGGTCGAGTTTATTAACGTGGTTTCTTTGGTTTACCTATAAGTGCCATGGTTTGGCTGTTTGTACATTTTCAGCCACTGTTATTGCGCCCTTTTTACATGGGGGCCCGAATTCTACCTGCGGTTAATGTCGTTTTCATTACGGTGTAGCTCTGTGTTAATAATTTTGTTTCAGGCCCTCTGGAGCTCACACTATTAATAAATGAAACGCAAGAAATGACCCCTCTAGCCCTGAATGCATGACCATATTGGACAATCAGATAAGGCTGTTCCCAAAGTCATGAGTACTAAGAGGAGCGGTGAAGAAAAGTGTTCGAGCGATGCTCCTCTGTCTGATAGCGTGCGAGGAAGTGAAACTCCTCCTTTTTTCGCCTAATCCGTAAATACTTATATTGAGTCATCAGATTTAAATTCCGATAAAACGCAGGTTTTACTGTAAACTCTGGAGCTCGAGATAATTTGTTTACATCATAAATGAAGTTTCTAGTCCTCTAGCATTAGACCTGATGGCGTTGGTGGTGTTGGTGGCAAACTTTATTCAACAAATAGCTTTGCCCCGCCCGAACTGAAGGGGGTCCTTAGTACAGGGCTCCTTAGGAGTTAACTGTTTGCTGCGCCCGCTGCACCCGCTGCATGTGCTGGATAGCCCGGGCGCCCACTGCTCAGATTGCGCGTTTGGGCTTTTCGGGGCAGCTTGCATGCTTTGGCAAGACCATGTTATGTGATATAGTGTCAGATATTGCCCGCATAACGGGCATGTTTTTGAATATAATGTAGGGTGTACGTGGTATAAGTTGCTGATGTGTAAGTATGCGTTCGTCGGCTGCATTAATATCAGTTATGTATTACTCAAAGTCGCAATGCGCCGCCAATCCGTCTGAGTACGCAGTTTTGAACGTCTCATGCGTCTACTACCATGCAACGTGAGGCACTAATACTGGAGCCAGATGCCGCACCTCTGCGACAAACGGCTACTAGCGGTTCTTTTTTTAATCTACTGAAAAAAAGCGAGAGTAATGACGGGTATATTTAGAGTTTATTCAAAGCCAGCTTTTATTGCGCATTCTTTATAGTAATATTTAATCAGTTAGTTTAGTACAAGTACGCAATTCTTCTTATCACATTCACCCGAAGCGGGTCGAAATTAGGCAAGAATAAGGCTTGTTATTAACCTGAAGTGATACCAGCTGGACAATATCAAGCGCGTTAAGTTTTTGTCCATGCCAGAGGTGGAAAAAGCAAAAAAAAACGAGGAATATTCAAACAAAACTATCCCTAAGGAGAGAGCATATTTTTTCTCATTCTACCCTTCGGGACATGTTGTATATTCAGAACTGAACAGTATATATAGAAAAAGAATTTTACAGAGACAAACACCAGATGTAAGCATATCTCGGTGGCCCCAGAACACGGGAATTTGAGGGGAATTTGAGCCGCAACATAATGCATGGATTGAAGAGTATGATGAATAAATAAATGCGTCTTAAAACCTGTGCTGTCATTCTTAGCGCGACATCAGTCCTTTTATCACAAACAAAGTTGGGCTGAGGCTTAGCTAAAGTGTTAAGCTAGGATAATCTCGAAGCGAAAAGCTTGGTGGCGATGCTCGTGGTTTAGCTTAAGGTTTCATACATAGGGTTACAATTTGGGTATACCTTTCTAGCTCTTCCAAAACGTGTTGTCTTAGGTATACAAAGCTTGTATAATCGTCTAAGATCCCGCAAATGCCATAGTCTTCCGCAAACGTCACACACGTGGCCGAACGCGTTGTCCACAAAGTCAGTCGTTAAGAGCTTGGTCGCGCTGGCACTTTCACCGAGTTTCTACATGCTGTCTGTGTAGCGGCGACTCTTTACCTCTTCTTCCATAGCGTTGTCGTCGTAGTCTACCCTCTGCTGGCTGCTAACACTGGTAGCAGACGCGGCTAAGAGCCGCTTTTGAGCGCCTTGTCGTCGTAGTTTAGCGAGACGCTCCTCTCGTTGCTCGGGTGTTTCGGTTGCACGTTTAGCTCTGGCCTTTTCATTCTCTCTTCGAAACCGCTCGACGTCTCCCGAAGTACAGTCTTCGCTCACCTGGCCACTCTCAATTGACGCAGCCAAACGGCGCAATTCAGCGTCCTTTTGCCGCCGTTTAGCAAGGCGTGCCTCACGTGATTCTGGCGTTTCAGCCGCTTGTCTAGCCTTGCACTTTTCATATCTTCGCTGCTTTTAAGCCAACTCCCACGCTACCACTTCTGGGTCTTCTTCTCTTCCTTCCATGGCGAAAGGTTAGACGACAGAGGCAGCGCGCGGTGGCGATGACGGCTGCGGCAGCACCGGCCACCTGCGCTCCGCGTGACGTCACTCGGTTTCACGGACAGACGACGGAGTCAGCGCGCGGTGGCTACGACGGCTGCGGCAGTAGCGACCACCTGCGCTCCGCGTGACGTCACTCGGTTTCGCGCATGCGCAGCTGTGGCAATTCTGTATGTAGTGTGGCTCACACGAAGCCCGGTGTTGACGACTGTAGTGAATCTTTCGCTTCAAAAACGTTTAAAAAGCTCCTGGCCTAAGGTTTATATTGACGGCTCCACTCACTGATGTCGCTAAATTAAACGTAATTTTATAGTCTTTATTCTGCTTCCATTCCCTGCATACGAGTGTGCAACTGCGGAAACTAAGCTTGTTCTATTAGCACTTAACCTCGCCCGTACGACAGTCGATCCATGTGCGTGCCATTTCGGGCAAGGTTTCTTTTTGCTCTTAGTCGGTTACATCTGTTGCATGAACGCTAATTATCATTGGATTAGTAGAGAGCACATCCAGAAGGCCCTTGATATTCTTGTGGCGCCCATGTAACAGCTTCGGCATTGTTTCCAATGGGAACGGCCCCCCAGCATTACTTCTCCGGTGCCTATAGTGATATCAAAAAATGTGACTACAACGCACATGCGTTCTTTCGCAAGATTAAGGGTGAACGAAGCTTGACTGCAGCCTGAAGCATTTCCCGAACGATTGCGATAATTAAGTCCTCGTATTTATTCTCTCCTCATGCAACAAAAGAAGGAAAAGAAGCTGAGACAGAAAATCGCGCTGCAACCGCAGCAGCTGGCGAAGACAAGCGACACGGAGCCAAGTGCATCGAAAGGTCAGGAGAGTTCCTCGTGCCAAGGTTAAAGTTGCGGGCTAATTAATTAGCGACAGCTTGTGAACACAGTCTCGACCGATGCAAGCCAGAGAAAGTGTTGTGCCTCGCTGACACCAAACCTTTTTCTTCTTTTTAGGTAATACCTGTATCACTTTGTGGTCCTGTGGCCCAAGGCGAAAGCAATTAGGAAGAGAGGTGACGGTCCAGAAAACTGGGGGGAAAAAAGCACAGCTGGGAACGGCAAGCTTTGTCATATTTGTAGTATTCTTATGAGGAGTACAGGATATTTTTGTTTTTGTC
The DNA here is from genome assembly GCF_052857255.1 of Amblyomma americanum. Classification (NCBI taxonomy): domain Eukaryota; kingdom Metazoa; phylum Arthropoda; class Arachnida; order Ixodida; family Ixodidae; genus Amblyomma; species Amblyomma americanum. The sequence goes on along the minus strand of NC_135498.1, from coordinate 69,686,402 downwards.
CTGGGCTGCTGAAGCGGCTAAGTGCAAACAAAGCATGGTCATGGAACAAAGCGCAAGGCGCGGTAACCCGCTGCCGTTATGGCGTGCGTGCGTGACAAATGGAAGCGCACCGCTAATTAGTGTGAGTGCTGTTCATTTCGGGATACACTCGAGAGGGAGTGCGGGAAAAAAATTCTGGAGGCGTATATAGGCAAGCTGGCTGACAAACAGAGGCAGCATGTCGTGGTGCATTGTTTAGAAATTTTTGTTATTCTAGTACGTCAAGACCTTTTTTTTCGGAAGCAATTTTTTCAGCTCCGGCTGAGTGGGAAATCTATGAGAAATCCACGAAAAAACTTTTTATACGAAGTCTGTACAACGGTTGGCTTTCTTTCATTTCACTCTTTATTTTGTCATCATGCCTTGCAGCCACAAGTAAAAATTTTTGAGGTGCAATAAATATTTATTTTGGAGTTAAGGACTTTGAAAATTTTTTAAAGATTACAGAACTTAAGTTACGCATTAAACCGCACCATTTCCTCAAAGTGTCCCCACGGCGGCGTTGCCGCTGCTGTTCGACCTTACGAACACGAAGTTCAAGGGTTAGCACTGGCTTAGCACGCCCCGACACCGTCGACAGTACGGGTACTGACAAGAGAGAGCTAGTCCATATGCTTTCCCCTTAAGCCTGCAATACTCCTCAACATATGCTGCGTTCATGCGGCAAAGATGTTCATTGTGACCGAGAAGCCGTCCGCTTAACTCAAAGCTCGGTTTTAACGTTGCCAAAGCTTCTTCTCAAGATCACGAGCACGCCGCATGTTAGCTGCTCAGCGAGGCTGATCTGACAGTCCCATGTCTAACATGAATTAGGAGGCGTAGGAGCTAGGCACCCAGTGCAACCTCTGTTCTGAGCCGCCAAGAAGATGAAGCGGCCACGGATGTGATAGGTGCTCTCGCTGTGCTTTGTAGTTAGGCGGTTTTTCACAGGTCAACGAAGACAGTCTTGGTTGAGCTCCTTATAGAAGCTTTTAGCTTTAATACCTCTGCAGTTCTGAAAATGCTTGGTCGTCTACCGCAAGCGCATATCGCTCGTGAAAGCTGCATTGTTTGCGCAAAATATAAAAGCATCTCACTGCTCAGCTATCAGCGGCGAACATTTACTTGACAATACACTGTTAGGGGGAGAACAAGAGCTAGTTCCGGTTTCCTACAAGAAAGCAAAAAATGCAACTATAGCTGCCAAGTAAACGTGGACTATTCTGTACCCAAGTCAAAGTAAGTTTGGTGTAATAAGAAACGTCTTCAAAAGCACAGCGTCGCGAACAACCAGCGGTACAGTTCAGGCACAGACCTGAGACAGCGTTCAGTCCAGAGCACGCACGAGGGACCGAGCGTTCGGCGCTCGAGTTTCGGAGCGTTCGGCGCTTTTCGTCGTCTTCTTCGTTGAGCGCCAGCCTCTGAAGATTCTAAAGCAGAAGGCCACTCTTAAAATTCCTCCCGGGCGAAAGGGCGCCATCCTGGCTTCCTAGGGCGATGCGACGACGGCAGGGTCGTAGTATGGTTTGAGGCGGGTCGTGTGGACAATTTCGCGGCCTCGGCGACGATGATTAGGGGATGGCGTAAGGGGTGCGATTAGGTGATTGACGGGGGTTGTCTGCTGAAGAATAAGGTGGGGTCCCTGGTACTTGCTAACAAGTTTGGAAAAAAGGCCGGGACCTGAGGAGGGTACCCAGAGCCAGACAAAAGAGTCAGGAAGGTAAGCGGGAGGAAGTGCAGGGGGAACACGGGTGCTTTTCTGCTGCTGATGGGCGTGAGAAGTGAAGGACCGGGCAAACGGTCGACATTCTTCGGCATAAGTTGCGGCTTGAGAGAGAGTTGTAAATTCGGAAGCATCAGGGTGGTAAGGTAGAATGGTGCCCATTGTGCAAGAAGGCTCACGGCCGTACAGGTGCAAAACCTCCACCGCTTGTAATAAGAAACGTCTTCAAAAGCACAGCGTCGCGAACAACCAGCGGTACAGTCCAGGCACAGACCAGAGACAGCATTCCGTCAAGAGCACGCACGAGGGACCGAGCTTTCGGCGCTCGAGCGTTCGTCGCTTCTCGTCGTCTTCTTCGTTGAGCGCCAGGCTCTGAAGATTCTAAACCCGAAGGCCAGTCTTACACTGGAAAAAAGCATAAGCAGCAAGCTACAATTATTAAGGTATAACACAATCTTTTTTTCAGGCCAGCTTTACAAGGGGTGCTCGCCGATTATGGAGAATGACTTTCATTCTGCTAATCTACGGGGTCTCACCACTGTTCCTGTATAGAACTAATGCAGTCTGGCAGTTTGTTACAGTTCTTTATACGAGGCAACATGCTAAAATTAGGAACGAGCTCCTCAGGGTGTGAAATTATGTTTACCAATAAGCGCAATAACACCTGGCTGAATGGCATCCGTTCAGCTGGCAATCGAAAACAAACTTCACTAAAATGAAGTGCAGGGCAATTAAAACAGTCGAAATTGGTTGTCAGTGGAAACTTCAGCAGTCATGCAAGGACTGCGCAATAAGCGTGTCGAAGAGCCTTATGCGAAAATGTTTGAAAATATCTGTAGCACCTGCACAGCTGCCACAGTCCTCCATAAAGTCAGCAATAAAGTTTGATTAAGGAAGGGCGTCAGGCTGGGAGACAAGATCTCGCCAATGCTATTCACCGTCTGTTTATATGGGGTATTCAAATACCTGAATTTGAATTGCGCAGAGTTAATAGACAATACTTAAAAAATCTGCTATTCACTGAAGAAGCAGCACAGGTAATCGGCCCAATATTGCAGCAGGATGGTTCTATCCTGCTCCTTTGTAGGGCTCGCCTTTTCCAATACGGTTCCAATGTTGGGCCAATTACCTGTTCTGCTTGGGATATTGCCTTGCTGAGTTGCTGAGACATTAACTTAGTGTCTGGGATTTTGCTGAGATATTCAGAGCAGAACGATGGGCATAAAAATTAACACGCAGAAAACCAAAGTAATGTTCGACAGGCTAGCAAGCAAACAGCGGTTCACAATTGGCAGCAAGGTGCTGGAAAAAGTAAACAATACGTCTACTTACAGCAGGTAGAGAAAGCTGATCCGGATCACGAGAGGGAAATAGCTAGAGGACTAAGAATGAAGTGGAGTGCATTTGGCAGGTTCTCTCAAATCATGAATGGTAATTGATCAATATCTCTCAAGAGGAAGTATCTTACCGGTGCTCACCTATGGGGCGGATACCTGGAGTGTAACAAAAAGGGATCCGTTTAAGTTAAGGACAACGCAGCGGGCTATGAAAATAAAAAGTGTAACGTTAAGAGGTCAAAAGTGGGCAAAATGGGTACGGGAATAAACGCGAGTTAATGGCATCCTACTCGAAATGAAGAGGAACAAATGGACTTGGGCAGGGAATGTAATGCGAACGAAGGATAACCGCTGGTCCTTAAGGGTAACGGAGTGGATTCCAAGAGAAGGCAAGCGTCGCAGAAAGTTAGGTGGGCGGGTGATACTGAGGAGTTTGCGGGCATACGGTGGGCGCAGCTGGCAAAGGACAGTGTTGATTGGAGAGACATAGGAGAGGCCTTTGCCCTACAGCAGGCCTAGTCAGGCTGATGATGCTGCTGCTGATGATGATGATGATGAATCGGTTGTCAGTAATACTCTCGCCTCTTGGAGCAGAGATACAGTTTTTCTTTATTCCGTAGAAAACGCAGCGGTGACTTACTGGCAACTCCTCGTGAGCATTTCACCTGCCGCGGCACTCAGTGCTAATGGCATTCGGCCACTCATACTATGTTGGCGTAATCGACACGAAGGCGGGACTGGTGTATTTCGATTAATGAGATTTTTCAAACCTGCTATCAACATCGCGATGTCAGTGCGTGCTAAAGAACCTGGGGTGATAGAAATAAAATTCGAAACCCTCCAGTGGCGTCTATTTCATACCCAATGTGTATCTATGCTACTTTTATACCCACACAACTTAAAGCATTTTCTAAATATTTCACGCTCTGGTTTAAGTAAGGAAGCTATGACTTCGCTAGAGAATGGATGTGCACCTTTATATATCAGATCGCCATGTGAGGACACGCTCCAGCTGTGTGTTATCACAGCTTCAAGTGACAAAGGAATAAAATGTTCGCAGTCAGCCAGTTCTCAGTCAGACCGGCTACTCTGGGTCCATTTCAAGAAGAGCTGTCTCAAGAAGAGTCATTTCAAGGCACACTTTCTGCCACCGTATAAAATGCGTTCATGCTAACCATTTAATGTTTATTCATTCATTGAACCGAAGAAGAGTGAAGCCATTTTTTAGGAGTTTCCTAAACGCTGGAGCGAAGAGGGATGCATTGATCAGACTGCGAATACTGGCTCCTACCATATGGACAACCTTCATTGGCAGGAGTATGTCACTGATGAGAAATTTGCTAAGCTTCACACTAAACCTTCAACCTTACAAATAAATTCCAACCTTGCTGTCAAAGACGAGCAGCGAAGATGTTGCCGAAGTTCTCGATTTCTTTCTCTGATTTAAATGGGGAAAATATAGCAAAAAAAGCATTGGAACGGGCAACACAGCAAATTTTTCACACAAAGGATATAGATAGGTATAATAGGGAAGAATTATCAAACTTGATAGGCCGAAATATTTTTCTCACTATTGCTCGCATTGCGGCACAACACCACTCATCGTGTGCAGGAAGAGGTTTTGTTTGGCTTCATGGGAGTTTAACGTCCCAATGGCTCAGGCAATGAGGGACGCCGCAGTGAGGAGCTCCGGAGATTTCGACCACTGGGGTTGTTTAACGTGCACTGACATCGCAAAGTACACGGGCCTCGACCAATTCGCCTCCATCGAAATGATACCACCGCGGACGGAATCGAACCCGCGTCGTTCGAGTCAGCAGCCAAGCACCATGATCACTGAGCCACCGCGGCGGTCTGGGTGTGTGGGAAAGGCGACTAAAAGCAGTTATTGGCTTCTTGAACGGTACGATGACAAAATTGGGATGTTTGTGTGCTGAAGCACGTCTAACACCGGTGTTCTGGCTTCCTGTAACAGCGGTCCCCAAGGACGCCTTATTTTCCTACTGTTGGTTTCAAACAGGGTTCTTTCCGCATTGCTGTTATTTTAAATTTAGAGCGTACATTTTATGATTTGATAGAACGCTTGTCTCACGGTATTTTTGGGGCTTAAAATTACCTTAAACATGCCTTTCTGCTGGCTGTGGTTTCGGCTGCAAGTGGGAAAGGAAGGAATATGGTCAGCCTGACAACACTGACGAGCAGTGCCAATACTCTACTTGGCAAAGGACTTGCAACGCCACAAAGTTGTGGAAGGATTCGCGAAAAGGTTCGGCTGTGCATGCACCGCCATGCAGTGGAGGCACGATGAACAAAACTTGTTGCATTCATTTATGGTAAACGTCAGGGCCGGAATGCACAGCCTGCCCCACTTTCCCCGCAGTAGTTCTCGTCACCTGTCCCGTACAGTAGATGTGGCAATGAGACACAAGCCATTATCGGAGAGCCCGCGGTTTAATGTAGTTTCATAGCTACGGCCGCAATGGGAGCAGCAAAGAAGCGACTTACTACCGACATGTACACTCGACGTTAAATGATCATAAAATTGATTTCAACCGAATAATTCAGTCGTCAGTACCATATTCAACTCTTTTTCTATTTTATGTTACGTGTCTGTATCCTAAGCATTCGTGCCACAAACAGAACACAGTGGTGTCTTCACGTGTGTAGAAAAAGGAAACCAGTGTAGATTAGCGCCTAATAAACACACATATTTTATTTTTTTCCTCAAGCGCTACGCCGACAACAATGGCTACTTAAATAGATATTTATTGCCAGGAATAATTTGTCGTAAGGTCACATTGACCCAAAGCGTTGTTTCAGGAAGGCATAAACGCTTGCGGCAGATCCAACTTGACGCGTTACCAAGGTGCCCGGTATCCGCTGGCACACACCGAGGGAAGGCCACTGTGATACAACGGGCTAGCCCGTTAATAAATGTCAATTAGTTGTGTCAGCAACGACAGGAACTAAAGGGAATAGAGTTTCCGAAACTTGAGCTACATGCAAGCACGACAGGCATTGCACATACGAGGGCCAATTGCTGTCACTACTTGTTCAACAGATTCTACACCACGGTCACGTTGTCACGGCCAGTGCACCCATTTGAGAAGAGAGTGTTAATATTGTGCTCGAAGTGACTGTACAGCTTAACCTTAGCGCGTGGAGCTCTCTGTACTAAGTACTGAATGTTGCATTAGGGAGAGATTTTAAGACGTTCCCTGCACGGGTCGGTAAATATTCTGCCTTCTATTCTCAGTGCGTGTTTCCGTAATTCTGGAGGCTCGCATTACACTTAGCGATTTTACTTACCAAGTCCGCAATTTGTGCAAAAACATGTACTTCTACCACCGCCTGGTCAGGCATTCTTGCTATGTCAAGCTCTGCGTAGGAAGCTGGGCTTTCGGTGGAAGTCTGAGCAAGTTTCTTCTTGCTTATCCATGATGAATAACATATGTAAAATGCCACGGTTCAGCTCACGGTGATGAACGCTGTACGAAGCTTCTACTGCTGCTCTTATTGGCCTTAGAATTGTAAACTGTTTATTCTGCGTTAGCAGTACTACAACCATTTCTCAAGATCGCTGGACGTCCGTTATCCGAAGACTTCAGCCACCCACCTCTACTTCCGGAAGCCGCAGCCTATGAAGTAGTGAGATTCATGAGACGAAACGGGAAGGTGCACTCCGTTAGCAGTATTGCCGCCGACTGGTAAGGTTGGTGCTTACTGGTGTCCCCTAAAGGTATGCCGCCCATCGCTCACTCAGTTATCTTCCTCTGCTTGAAGCATGCAGACTTACAGCGAGGTCTACTAGTCCGGTCCATGCGAGTGTGAAGGACATGGGTGCCAGCCCACCACGCTCGGCATGTAGAGAAATGGCGAAGAGCAGAAGGACTTCGGCAGTTGCTTACGCAGACTGGGTGTATCACATTGCATGGTCTTGTCATATTTAGCCAGTAAATTTCTTCCTATTTTTACGCGACGGTTTCTACGAAATGAAAACCTTAGTCGTTGATCACCGTGGTCAAGTCGCACACTCAGCCCTCTTTTTCCACCAGTAGCTTCCCTAACTCTGGCGCCTAACACTTATGTGGGAAACAGCTCGTTACTGGGGGAGGTAGTAAAACTTTTTATGCAGTGTACCTGCACAAATGTACATAGACATCCACTTGATATGTCGGGATTTTTGCGACACAAGGCTCTGAAGGGTTAGCACAAGCATCATCCAGTTCTATTGCTCTTCATCGCGTTAACCGTTCCGCTTTATGAAACCGCAAAGACGCCTTTTGCAGCACTGCATTATCGGATTTTTCCTTGCCTGCCTCGAGCTTTGCGGTGGCAGCAAATAAACAAGAAGATTAGAGCTCGAAAATCCAACTACACTGAGTTGTCTCTGCTTAAAGCTTCTTCCTTTTCTAAGGCGCTTCCTTTGTTGAGACAAGAGGCGTGGGATTTTTGCTGTCTGTGGCGTTTACTGTCCCTCTGAAATGTCCGCATAAGCAAAAACAAAGGAAGAATAACGCATCCTTACATGCAGCCTTTGGCGTTAAATCTTCTAAAAGAAAAGACGGCGTCGCTTACCTTGTCGCACGGACTGCAAAGCAAACCAAAGAAATCTTTTATGGCAGTTCTCCGCCTGGAAGTCTTAAAAAAGTATTCTTCAAAAGAAAGTGGCAGGATTTTGACGTGAAAGTGTTTTGACCATTTCATTTTTTGTTTTTGTGCAAAAACTTCGCTCAGCTTCGTGGCACGTAATGCGACGGAAAGCTTGGTGCTTGCTTCCTCGAATCAGTAGCGGACATAAAGTTCTACACATATGGTTCCGGCGAAGCCAATAATATTGCATATTGACGCATAACATATACAACTGTTAACACGCGTTAAAAATTTTTTATATGGCGCTTAAACCACACATAACTTTGGAAAACAGGAAAACGAGGCAACTGCTTTAATGTGCAAAAGCTCATGTTATTGCTACAGACCGTTACCCAATCATAATTATGAGCGACATATTGCTCTATTATTAAGATAATTTCCGAAGGAAAACAGAAGGCAAATAGCACACGCTAATTCTTCATTTAACGCACTCTTCACTGCGTTTGGATGCTAATATTTTTACACGTTCATCCCAGATGTCGAGCAGGAAGAACCGAGCTTCCCACTCGAGCTCTATTAGCGCCGAACAAAAAATATGAATACGATCAATGCATCCCTAAAAAACCAATTGCCTTACTTTCACCGATAACTTGTTCCTCAATCCTGTGTCAATTGCGACCCCTAGAGTTCCTGGACAGCTCGGTATAACGATGCTTATCAATAAAATAGTATCAAAGGTGAAGAAAAAATTCTTTAAACGTGGAAATAGAATGTGTACAGCTCTCGCTTCATAAGGCGATCTGTAACTCCTGCGTCCCATACAGAACTGCCGGATGGTGCCGCAAAGTTTTTTTATGCTTCGTTGGTGGTAAGTGACAGTGTTTTCCACGCTTGAAGTCTCACGTCAAGTGCTGTTACCTGCCCAGACTGCACAGCGGTGGTCACGGACCAGAGGTTTAATGAGGCACGTATTACAGACCGTCCTTGCATGAAACACCTACGTTGTCTCCGTAGACTTCTTGTCGACTTTAACCGGGCTCTCTCACCGTTGTTGGACATGTTATATATATTTTCACCTTTCCGTTGATAGTTCGAAGCGTGAAATCAATTTTGCAGCTTATATATACTCTCTATATAAAGCGCAGAAAGATAAAGCTCTTGACAGCGCAAAACGAAATTAAGAGATTTCGAGGAAGAGCCTCAGAGTACTAGTGAAATGAACCTCCCCATTAACCATTGTTCATTTTTTACTGCTATTTATACGTGTTATTCTAGAAATCATTGAAGCAAATTCAAATTCAGAACACTTACTCAGTTATGTACTGAAATCGCCGCGTATAATAAAATCGAGCCAGTGATTGCAAGAATACCGCGTTAAACTTGCTGCAAAAGCGCTTGCTGCAATAACATAGCGCTTTATTATCCTGGCAGCACCTGTCAAAGCTCAAAGTGTTTGCCAGAATAGCAAGATACATAACCTGTTTGAGCAGACTTCCTTCTTCCTTGCGAGGCAATCGTCGTACAATAAAATCGCGATATTGTGTTCGGCCTGTATTGCGTGATCTTGTACTGCATGCGTAGTACTACCACCTGTCATTGTTGGGATTAAATACGTGTGCACTACAACACAAGTCATTTCTCTTAGAAAACAGAGACTGCTTGTCGCTTCCAAGAGTTTCATCACATAGCTATATTGTAATCGGCATTAGACAAAAACGTTTCAAGGCCAAATTTGTCAAATCTCCCTAATAAAGTCCATTTTTTTCCTACATGCCAGTGAAACAGCCGAATAGAAACTTTGAGGCGGGAGCAAAAGTGCACACTTCTGCGTTAAAATCGTGTCCACAATGCACTACGCCCTTGTCCTCGTCAAAAACAATTACCCTACGTTCTCTAATCCTCGCAGTTATCAGTGCTGGCCCCGATGATACTTAGGGCACTATTTTAGATGGAATACAATTGGAAACATCATATAAGTTTCAGCCAAAGAAGAGAGGAAAGAGGAGGAAAGAAACACGTTAGGTTAAGGTAGTGGAAGAGTTTTCTAAAATAAATAGATGAAATAAACAATCCCAAAGAAAGAAAATGGGCGACTTCGAAGATCTCCGTAAGACCATTACAACACGGGCTCGTAAGTTAGAGGTAGGAATAGATGTAATAGTCGTTCCGAGAAATATTAGAATTCCATATTAACGCGAAGAGGAAGCGATCCAGGGCAGGGAGCAGCAAAACTGAGCGAAGTGGCACAGAAAACTAAATATTTTGACAGATTTGCCTGTCTGGTTGGGTTTGAAGGTTTATAATAAACGCTAACACATTTGCAACTAAAAGCTTCAATTTGAAACCCGAAGTTTCGGAGCCGGTTTAGGAGTACTGGGGCAGTAGCTAGAGTCCCTAAGTATGCATGGAAGGAAGCAGGAGGTCAAAAGAGCAAAAGCTTTGATATGAAAGGCGCAGGAGGGTTTTAAATTAAAGGTTTTGATTGGAGATGTGTTAGAGTTTATTAGAACCTGCACGGAGAGCTGGAAAATGGGCTTAAGCTCTGGTTGCAAATGAAAAGAACCGCAACTTTATTCGACCGCCAAGGAAACTCGACCCAAGAACGAAGCAGTTTGGAGACACGAGTTAAGGAAAATAAACTCTATACGTTCAAAAAAAAACCTCGACAGTGCCCGCACTCCCCATCCTCCCCCCCCCCCCCCCCGCCCCCCCTCCCATCCAGCAGTGTCTTCTAGGATTGGTGGAAGCTTTACATGAAATGTTGGCACGGTTAGTTTTGACGATTAAAAGCGAGATTTCTGCTTATGCCAGGTGCAGTTTACAGAAAATAGGTACAACGAGCTAATGCTGCCTCTGTTTTTCTTTCAGCGCACTTTCTCTTTTTTTTCTTTTGTCTATAAGAATAGGCAATAAGATTAGATTTTAAGTGTCTATTACCTACATCTCTTTTAGCTCGCTTGGAGTCGTCACCAGAAAATACAGTAAGAACTGCTCTGAAATTATCGTTGAGCGCATGCGCTTTTTAACAACTCAAATGGCTGCCTTAACCGTTGATGTCTTCGACTCCAATTCATTCATGTTTCCGCGCTCTTTGTGATATGTTCTCCTGGTGCTTCTCGCGTCAGTAAATATTTTGAACGTAAAAAAATACGTAGATCATGAAGAGGAAGCGTGGAAGCCGAAGTCCAGAGTACGAATCACACATACACACACTCCTCGGCCACGGTGCCAGACGCCTTAAAAAGTTCGAAACACGATCTTCTAGCTAAGATGATTGAATTTCAGGCTCTAAGGCTGTTTGGAAGAATACTGATTTCAGGGTGTTCACAAAATTGAACAGCCTTCAGAATCTGTGGTGGGAAGGAAGATGTCAGAAATCTGAGCGACTTCTAAATGTTTTAGGCTTCGATGGAATTTCAGTCACGGCGAATAAAGCAAATTGAAAGCTTACATCTCTTCTGAGTGTATTGAAACAGCCTCTTAAACGTGCGGCTTTGGAGACTATGTTTTGAATTCTGATTTGTGTGCCAAGAGTGTATCAAGAATCCTTCCCGTCCACTCTAGAGCCCATATGACCGAGCTCACGAAGAAAGTGCAGTACTGGTCAAACCTTACCTGAACAGCGTTAAAATGGACCAACGTATTGACAAAGGAGCACAATATACGCGGCGCCGAAAGTAACCGTTAGGTTATCAAAGTAATAAAAATCAGAGTGCAAGAAAAGGAGGATGAAAAAGAGAAGCCTTTTGAAGCAGAAGGAGAAAAAATCCCCGGTAAAGAGAAAGAGAGAGAGAGAGAATAACCTTTATTAAGGAAAAGTAAGTGATGACGATGTCCTCTGTAGACTCTTAGTCCAGCAGCCCTCCGAAGGCAGCCTCAGAGGTGGTCCGGAAAACTTGGGCGATCTTGTTACCGATGAAGTATCGAGCACAGGGAGTTTGCTTTTCATCCCTTTACTGGGGCCCCTGTAGGATTTATGAAAGTCCTACACAGTGGAGAGGGCAGGACCAAAATCTTCTCAGCAACTATAGATTGGGATCACAAAAAACGCATTACCAGACACACGGTCTGGATCAGAAGCAAACACTTTGGGCTGCATTGTCTTTGATGCGAGCGCCTGAAAGAGGAAGAGCAGCAGAGGAAAGGCGTAATCCTACACGTGCGCGCTCTTTGTTTTTATCCGAACAAAGTGGAATAAAGTACCGAGAAATGTTTTTGAGGCAGGCAGTACAGTTTTATTTAATGTTTTCCTGCAGTAGGTGCCCACAAAGTTTCGCGGATGTATGTGCATTTCTTTTATTAATATTTGGGCACAAGTCCTATTAAGCCACCGAATGCGTAGTCCTGTCTTCATGCCCCTTTCAATATACGGCATGCGCTGCGCGCTCTCTTCGCAGCCGCGGCTCTATTTCTACCTCCTGCGCACCTATGGGACTTCACAGCGCAATTGATTTATACGCATGTGTGAAAATGGAAGCTCTTCTAAGATGGGTTTCGTGCAAATGCGAGAGTTAACGATTCGCCCAATTTGGGAAACCTTTAGATTACTAGGGTGGTAAACGCATGCGAATTGCATGCCGAAAACTTCATGAAAACACTGGCTATGGTGGTGGTGGTAGTGGTTTTATTAAAAATAATAGTAAAAAGGAAGGAAAAGATTTTTGCTAGCCCCGGCATCTGCCATCGATACTGAAGCACCTGAGCTGGGGCAGCGGAAATAAAGGACAGCAGGCAGAATGGAGAAATGAAATGAAAGAGGTGAGGGGACAGGAATAGAGGACAGGGGGAGAAGTAATATGTACAAACTATTTACACAGTAAGAAATGTGTCCAGGTTGTGCGCGTGATTAGTTCATTTTAGAGGAATTAAATCACACACGCGCACAGCACTGTGTAGGTTACAACTGGAGTGCTGGCTATGGCATGAATGCATTTATGCTTGTTATAGACATTCCTCCTTTTCTGGACCCTTCCTACGACGTTGACATGTACCACGCCCTTTTGCCAGGCCTTAGCAGCAGCTGTGATGGTCCTTCCCTTTGCTCTCAATGAACAAGGAATACATTTTTTCCTCAATTCGAGACTTTACCTATCTCCTCGGGTATGAATCGATATCCTGCATGTGGAACTTCACGATATTCCAAAAGGATTATCTATAAATGAAAGCTTTAAAACATATTGGTATGGGCATGAGGCGCTTCTAAGTTTATATGCGCTGATGTGAAATGGTTCCGCTTACACAAACTGAGCGCATGGTTCGGCGAAAGCTGGATATATTTTCGACCCATCGTTAGCCACGCATTTCCAATAATCAATCGAGTTCCGCGGTGAAAGCCCGCAGGGTCACATTGTTCTTGGAAATGGCCTCGTTAAGTACGTCGATAACTCAATACCGCAGAGCCTACTGGATAAAGAAAAGCGTAAATTCTGCTGGACGTATGTTGGGGGCAACGAAGGAGGGCTTTTTGATACCGTCACAGGACGCGTCTGCCTTACCAATATAGTGTCAAAGTTTTTCTCTAAAGAATTCCAAACCTGAATGATGGGTCGTCCAGAAATATTTTCCCGGTTGACGAAGGATAGTAACTGACACGTAGGAAAATAATTTGCTGCTTGGACATTGCGAAACGAAGATGAAGGCGTGAGTAGAGAAGCAGAAACAAAAGGCTGAACGCAAAAAAAAAGTATTTGTAGTTAGACGTGAATTTGTGGCTGCGAGATCTCTGCTAAAATTTTCCTGAACTAAAAATTTTAAAATAACAAAATGTTGTTATAGTTTGTTTGATGTAGGAGTGATCGCTTTCAACCAAAATTAATCAACATTTTGAACGTCACTTCGATTCGTGGTACACGCGTTAAAAGACGACCTTGGCGGAGACCTTGTGAACATTGATAGTTTGCAACTGTGGTTATAAAGGGTGTCAAACAGTTATTCAATTTGTAAGCAAACTCAATCGAAGATTTAGCATTTGATATTATGAATAACTGAGAAAATTTGCCGCTAGTTGGCGCGGAGCCTTACGTCGGACGATTATTGCCAAGCATGCTGCCGGTAGACAATTCCTAGGAATAATGGCTGTTACTAGCTCATCACAATGTTAAGCCTCATTTGCCAACTTCAGTTCTCATTATCTTTTCGCTTAACGAGGCTTAAATGGTTGAAATGCAACGGACACTATGATCAGATCATGAAATAATATCAAAATAATTGGTGCAGTAAAAAAAAGCCAAATAAAAAATGAACGGGAACTGACAAAGTTCGCATTTTTCTGTCGTGGCCAACCGGTGGCTTGACTCTGGAACGAAATGCCTTCGAATGCAGTGCAAGACAAAATATTATCACACCACTGCTTCGCAGTATTTTTCTCTGTGCGTCCTGAACTGAAAAAATGCAACTTTGACGGGAGAAGACATTCAATCGCAAAATTAAACACAAAGTGCATTGAAACAGACCACATGTTCTGCATGTGATGATGTTAAATGTGTAAAAAATGCGAAAACCTTTCCGTAATCGAACTTTCGTTATTGTCATGTTTGACTATAGGGCGAGGAAAAAAGGCATTGCACGAAATGTGACGGACAATTCTAAAATGAAGAAAAGTATCATTCTTGATTCGTTTTAGCATTTCTGCCCGAATGCACATTGCGAGAAGACAGTCATTGTGTTTTCTCATTAAAGAAGAAGAACGGAAATCAAATGGGCAGGCGGGGTTGCTCTTGGAGTCTGCGTACCAGTCAGCTTCCTCAGGGTGATATTGTGTCCGTGAAGGAAGGCTATGTTGTGAAGAGGTAAACTGGGTTCAGTTTTTATTTCCGAATCCACGTAAGAGTTATCGGTAGGATATAGAAAATAACACTATTGGCACTTTCACACGGAAAGCATTTTCGAGCCCCATGCAAAATATTTATTCAAACCATCATTCGCGAGCCCAGCCATTGATGCGAAAGCTGGTAACCGACACTGCGTGCTTTTCGTCGGAACAGAAGCTTAGGTGATAGCTTCCAACGGTAGGCGTGTGAAAGAATATGTCTGGAAAAGAGTAGCTGCGAAATATTATTTTTATGTGGTCGCGGAAACGAAGTGCGAAAGGCATTGATGACTGAAAAGAGATGCATCTAATTTTTGACCACCACTCGGACATCTAGCTAACACAAGCACACCCAAAATCTTAATATCACCAATAATTTTCGCGCACACCATGTTCCTTTATTAGTTCCAGAAGGGGCGTAAGCAATCTGGGAATTCATGTTGAAGGTTCCTGAATGCATAATCGGGGAACGCAGGAAACAAACCCTCAGTCTTATGCTGTCCATGGAAACATGCATTATTGTAAGTGAACGAGAGAACCATGAAATATTGCTGTTCCCCCGCACTAAGCGCAGCGGGACATGAAAGAGAAGGAATTGTATTAAAAGAACGAACCATTCTTTGCCTCGTCTTATTCTTGCGCTCCGAAAGTCGAGCGCAGTTATTCGTGGCACATGCTCTCTTTTTGGCCCCTTTTATACGCTTTCATCCCGCACAGTCGATTACACGGAAATACATTGTTTCCTAAGAGGGAGCTGCGTCGACAATGCTGAAACAGGGTCCGAGTGGTGATTGTGTGCCCTGAATGTTGCTGACAAAAAGCAGGTCACGACACAAAGCAGGCCACTGTGTCGAAGCATAACGCATCGATTCGGAAGGAGCAGAAAGATTAGGGACAAAACGGAATCCTGCTTTGTCACTGCGTTACACTGCATCCTGGGCGTCATTGTATAAAAATCGCGCACTGCGCTAAGCGAAGGCAACAGCCGAAACCTACCCATGACTGCAGAAAGAATGAAATATGAGGGAAATACTTTTGCTGTTACATACATTGTCATTTGTATCGAAAAAGGAGTTATATTATCCATTCAGCAAGGACCTCCGAGGTGTCCGGCTGACCACGGTAGTCGATGTACGCCTGGGGTACAGTGGCTTGGTGCTGAAAGGCGCCGCCAGGGATCGCCACATGTTAAACGTTCGCTACAAAAAGGCGGTGATATGCATAGGCCTCCATCTAAAACCATCTGGAGGCAGTAAAATGGAGCGCTAAGTCACAGAACCTAGGGCGCAAAATAATGATTTTACCGGTATTCGCAAGAAATAGCACATCAACGAGGAAACGTTATTCAGGTACCGAAAAGCTGGTGTAACAGCTCATGTGGGATCCCGGACACTCGGGCTTAAGTTAATCTAGATGGGGAGCGCGTTGAGGAAGGTTTGCAGTGCGTGGCCCTATCCAGAACGTGGAGGGATTGAAACCATCAGTTTCACGCAAGATCAGTTTAGCCAGCGCCTGCCTTCTGGCAGGAGTGGTTGGCCAATGGTTATCAAAAGCGTCAAAATGAGAGCAAGCTTACAATATTTTTATGTAGGCGTCGTTCCTTGCCAGAACCTTATTCACCGGACGTCAACTAATTATGACCAGCCTATTGTCTTGTTTAATGGTACTGGTTGCCCTTCATATGGAATCAGTAAAGCAGGGCGCTAAACTAAGAGAAGTTTTGGATTTTCGGGTTAGTACATAGAGCTGCTGTTTTATGCGCTAAGGTGCAGATCCGGTAGAAGTGGACTGAAACGCGGGAAAATTGGTTTATCTTCCTCGTCATATTCCCTGAAACTCGAGACATAAAAAGCAATGCATTTCGTTATTATGATGTATTCATGCATACCTAGTGTCGGCGTGTTTATCAATCGTATGCCATCGACATGTACGTCAGACTGCGAAGCCATACCATGGCATGCCGCTCAAATTACGTGCGCTTCGGTTTGTAACTTCAAAGAAAGCAATCTGTTCAAAGAGGCGGCTGAACAAGGCCTCTAATGTCGAGCACGGAAGCTGCTGAAGGCTTCACGTTTTGCAGCTTTCGCTGCTCTTAGAACTTTGTCTGATGGAACTGGCATGAATGTGGAGAGTACGGTGTGAGAGAAAACTGCTTACCACTAAGGATCCCAAACTAGGTAGGCCTGAATTTTGACGCTCTAGAACGCCCTTTGAGGCCACGCGCCTTGTCCTGGCTCATATTTCTTTTTATCTTTACGCTGTCATGTACTGATGGTAATAGGAAGAAGGAGGTAATATAGAGCTCTACGGTGATCATTTTTTTTCCCTGAGAGGAACAGGAATCTTTAAGCTTTTTAATGAACATTGCGGTCAATTGTGCGATCATTATCTGACTTTATGTCGTCATGGTCGCAATCGTTATCCTTTTTTTATCTTTCATTGTATTTTTTTTCAGAAACCACAACCTTTTTTGAGAAACCACAACAAACCTAGCAAAAAGTCAAATCATTCTTTGCTCCACTGGTGGAGCTTCAGAAGTTTGTATTTGAGAGGCAAAAAAGAAGATAATGATTCAATTTGCCGTGGCAAACTTACAACGAACCCATTTTTTCACATTGCTTTTATTTTCTTGAAAAGAATTGCTACAGTGATTGGACGTCTGTCAAATGTGAGTATCCTAAAACATGTAGTTGGCGTATCTGCCGTCGCTTTTTTTTCCAATAAATCTGCAGAGAAAAATGAAACGTACTTCATGATGCACTTACGAATTGCCGATGGCTGCAAACAGAGGTGGCCACTGAGTGCTAGTGATCAAAGTACTATGATTTCTGTGGCCAGAATTGTTGGTAAGCACATGCTGGAGAAAATGAATACATCTTGCGGAGTGATTGAGAAAATTATGTGCTTGATGAAAGGTGAGGGCACGTGCCGCAATCCATGACCGTTCGAGTGCTCTACTGTCAGGGCGAAGGTGAAATTTTCGGGGTTGGAGTAGGAGATGGCGTCAGAGCTGACCATCTTGAGTCATGAGACAGGGTCCAGCAAGAGTAACCGCTGCACATAATTCTTTCACGACGTCATAACATCATTGCTCGTTTGAATTTAGACATCATTGAAGGCGTCAGCGGCTTGTGCTACTTCTACCACAATGTTTTCTATTTAGGTTATTCTGTCAGATAGGCGATGAGCAGAGGCGTTCCTCTCAAGGTCATCGAGGACAAAGGGCTCCACGCCACCTTGCTCGGGCTCAAGACCACCCACAGTGGCTCCACTGGCGCACGACGTAAAGTTTTAGTCTCCTCATCCAGAGAAATTTTCCCCTTTTCATTATGGAGGAAGTCATGGCGGTGCGTACTGATGCATCTACGAGGATACGGATTAGAAACAGTAAACCATCATGCTTTAGTTCCCCAATCACGACAGCCTGTTCAACGTATCTTGTCGCGAACCAAAATGAGTGCGAAATGAGGAGGCTTTTTTCATCATCCCAACGCATTCTGCAATCTCAGTAACTACTGCGATGCTCTAACTACTGCTCGATTATCGACAATCATGCCAAAATGTTTCCCTTCCGACTTCTGAAAAACCGAAGCCGCTCTTAAAAAATATGAATAATTAAAGGCTTACAGTAATAGACAGGCTACAAATGTGCTCAAGCTCTTGAGAAAAATGAAGACGGCTATGTTCAGAGGGCCGGTACTCCGGTGAGAGCAATCAATCCTAATGCAGAGGTGCGAATCCTTCCGCTGGCCGTCTCCCTATCTAAGGAGCGTGATAAATGGCCGACTAATAATGAGTAATGTTCTGCGTATATGAGTAAACGTCACGGGAATTTACAGCGTTGGCTGCTCTACCAGATAATACCCCCATGATGAAGGATGAAAAATTTCTTCCAGAGAGGAAGTACGACACACTGACGAATAGATTATTTTCTGTTTTTCATTCTCTTCCTTTCTCCTCATACATGAAAGCACCGATTAAGTGCTGCTGCACCTATTGCAGCGCATCATTTTTCTGTCCCATTTTTCTACGCTATATATAAACTTCCTAGTACCTCTTCATCGTGTGAGTGTCGTTTTCTTGCATGCAACTAGCGCTTTCCAAAACGCAACTGTTGTACACACGACGCTGAAGTGTGAAAGACTGTGCGTAGCACCAGGCAATTTTTCACTTTCTTCTGTTCGCAAAAACGCATATAGCTACAAGGGGGCATAGTTTTCGCGTGGCGTGCTATTGAAAGTGAGCATTGTCTGTTGTGTAACTGACTACGCATAACAATTACAGCCGAAGTATATGCGCTCTAATTTGGAGAGACAAGAAATAGCCACTGCCGGTCTCACTTGGTAAGCAGTCATGATGTTATGCTCTCAAGACGAAGTGCAGCTTCCTTGAGTGCTGCTCGGTTAGAAGTCTTCGGCTAGAACCATGAACTTTTACGTTCAGTCCGACGAAACATAATTGGATGCAGACGCTGCTCAAAGTAAACAGAGCGTGCTACGCCCTTTTAATGTTGTTTAATGATCACACAACAGAAATTAGGACGAATGACACCTTCAGTGTTATTCCTCAGTGTCACTGTCACACGATGTTTAATAGTTTCAGCTTGAAAAACCATGATCGCGCCTGTAACATATGTTTGGTGCTCTGCTTCTTTAGGTCTGCCTGTTGTCAGATAAGTCGGGCGGATTAGGAAGGAAGTAAGTTGTTTAAGTCGCTCCGCATTTCCAGGGGCAGGTTTTAGTGGTGAGGCCAAGCTGTTTTCTTTTGTTGAAAAAGCGTTCGTCGAGCGTGCTGTTCCCTTTCAAAAGTAAGATGTCACGGTCAACAATTTTATACTGGACAATGACGCAACGTCACTGTACCACCAGAAATAAAAAAAATAGTTCAAATTTTATAGGCTGCGCTATGTGAACGAAATAAAAAAATACGCACGTAGCAATGCGTTAAAAATATTCAGGGGGCTCTTTGGCTAATTGCTTGAGGCGAAATCCTTCAGCCAAGGTGAAATTTCGGGCGTCGTTGGGTCCCTTTGGGGGTGACCCGGGCCGAATTTGGGGATTACCATGGTGTTCACCTTAGTTAAATTATGCTGGACGTCGATGTTTGGTGCAAATCGGCCAAGATGAAATTTCGGGGGGTGACCCGGGCTAAATTTGGGGGTCACCATGGTGTTTGTCGTAGTGGAATTAGGCTGGACATTGATTTTGGTACAAATCGATCCAGGGCAAATTTTGGGGGTGGCCTGGGCCAAATTTAGAGGTCGCCTGGGCCAAATTAGGGGTCAGCGTGGTGTTCGTCATAGTCGAATTAAGCTAGACATCGATTTTGGTGCAAATCGGCCACGGCCAAATGGTGGGCATGACGTGACTTCCGTTGTCATGACTTCAGGATGGCCATGTAACGGACGAACAGGATCTCGATCGGGAGTATGAGCCATTAAAGGCTTTCTTTCGCCTTAAAATCACTGCTAGAGCTCCGAATGCATGGTGACTAGCTAAAGCTCGATCGCCACGGTACCCGTTTCCTTGCATGGACAACCGAGGAAGGATGCGCTCTGGCCACCACGGCTTTATACTGCCCACTCCGTGATCCAAAAAGAGTTAGCATGCTGCACGCTGCTCAAAAGGAAGAGGCGCCAGATCGCATAATTATTGTGGGTTTTGAATCATGGACTAAAATTTATGGGGAGCCGCCGCGATGGCTCAGTGATTATGACGCTTGGCTTCTGACCCAAAAGACGCGGGTTTGGTCCCGGCCGCGGCGGTCGAATTTCGATGTGGCGAAATTCTAGAGGCCCGTGTGCTGTGCGATGTCAGTACACGTTGAAGAACCCCAGGCAGTCGAAATTTCTCGAGCCCTTAACTACGGCGTTCCTCATAGCCTGAGTCGCTTCGGGACGTTAAACCTCCGTGAACCATACCTCAAGTTTACGGCACGCGGTTTCGCGATAAAGAGTTTATTTCTTTGCAGTCTGGCAAGGCAGATCGATGAAAAAGGTTCGAGCGCAAGGAGACATGCGTCCTCCATATACTCTAGAATAATACCAGCTGTTGTCAAGCGTAGCAGCGCTAAACTAATTTTTATTCCGAGCATCCACATGCAGGAAAATTTTGGAAATCACTTTACATTCTGCATGACCATGCATCTTGTGGAGACCCCGGACTTCAAGCTTACATGGGCAGCATTTTCATCGCCCAATACGAGAGAAACGCGATACCAGTACGAAGCTTGCACCGACCTCCCTTCTTGTTGCACGCGGAGCCCGGCGAAAGGGAGCGGAAAAATCTTATTGGATTTTCACCACCTGCTTCAGCTTCCACCGCTTAAGCTGCGTGCTATACCAAAAAACGTCAGCCGTAACGTCACGTGAATGGCTCTCACTGTATCTTCTTTCTCGCTAGAGCATGTTCTTTTTTTTCTATAACAAGGCGATGAATCAGTTGCGACCACTGTTCTGGCACACAGCGCAGAAAGCCGTGCTATAGATTCGGTTCGCTAAAACTTGCCGCTGTGCCTGCATCGATGATTAAGTTACTTGCTTTCACGAAACCCCCTCTAAATCACATGGCGCACGGTCTAGAGCTTGTTTGTGTTTTGAAATTTTTCTTTCTGCCTTTTCTGCAACATATTCTTAAGAAAACCTTAATGCGCTGACATAACTTTTTACGGGCATAAAACGACTGCACTAAGAATACAACGTCAAAAAATTTGTAGAAACACCCCTGCCATGTAGAAGTGACTGAGATCAACGCAATCCATGGCATATGCATTAATGCACTTAACTTCTGCACTTGGTTGGAATAATTATCTACAGGGGTTAGCCTTCCTCTTTTACCCTAAATGTATTCATGACCTCTTCATCACATTGAAATCATCAACGAAATCTGGCTCTCGCCACGCATATGTAATACATAATTGATGAACATGGACGCAGGTTTAAAATAGCTTAGTTACCTTTAAAATGTTTGCTTTTGAAGCGTTAAGCACTCCTCATGCAAGATACCTTAAACTTGAAGATCATTTGGGCTTCGAGTTGCACCCACCTGAAAGAAACAAGCAGACATAAAATCTTCGCATCAGACAAACATTTGCAGTGCTATGGAGGGCACGGAGCGTTTTCCTCCATGTTGCAAGCGGAGGTTGGCCGAGGTTTTTCTCAAAGTACTCTGTCATATTTCTTCACAGATGGACTCATCTAATACCAAGTGGAACGCAGTTCATTATGCGCTCATACTCCGCAGGTAACGAGGCCTTATGAAAGATGCAAATATGCCATGAACTGTGCGTGGCGACCACCAGCCCTTGCTAAGATTGCTAACGATGCCTCTTAACATGTATGAAACATTTCGCGCTTCATACCAGGCGCAACAGCTTTGTTGTTACTTTTAATATGCGGCACTTCAAGCACTAACAACCCGTGACGCTAAAACTAAGCGTGGTTTTTCGCAGAGCTGCGCTTGCTAGATTGAAATATATTTATTTTCTTCATAATCAACATCAACGCGAGACGCTGTCTCGTTTTACGCATTTGTAGTTTTTGCTCTGCCTACCTAATTTCTCGACGTAAGCTGTGCCTTCTAAACAAGGTGCTTGAGTGTATCTAAACAGCGCTTCAAAGGTGAGTATTAGAGTCGGTGTACATATAAGAAAGCGGTCCCTATTCCTTATGGGCAGAAGATTTGGTGGATTTTTCGGCACTGTGTTCAAAGCTTGAATCCCTTTCCTCTTCGCCGACTGCGAAATGTATTCTCGTAGAAGAAAAAATCTTTGCCTGCGAAACCACCGTTAGTTCTATTTAGGCAAGCAAAAGAGAGAGCGAGAAAGACGAACGGAAAGGCAGGGAGGTCAACTACGCTACGCCCGGTATGCTACCCTGCACGTGGGAAGGGGAAGAGAGGAAGAGATAGAAAGGGGAAGAGAGCAAAGGGAGATGATAACTTTTTCACAAAGCAAGCGAAAAATTTGCAGAAAGCAGCTTGCCTTAGTAACAGCTCGGGGTTTCTCCTATCGAGGTGCATGTTCTACACCGCTTCCTTTGAGCACACACGTACGTGGTCTCAGAAACAGACATTTTATGCATTCAAACAATATTCAAGAAACCTTGGGAAAAATTTAGCTCGCTGCCCTGAGCAGTTTTTCTTACTTGGCAGGTAAACTTAAAGGTAGTCCTTTAACATAGTGTATCTCTATTTGACGCAGTTCTGCGTTGTTCACCCGCGCGCATGATTTTTCATTTTAAAGAACTTGTACATGATCTCTTCTTTAAGGAATGTTTGTTCTAATGCGTCACGTAAATGAGCTTATGTTGGTGAGGCTACAATACTGCCGCGCATCATTGTAGTTTGTTCGGTTATGTTCAATGCCACCGGAAGGCTGCTTTATCATTCTGTTTCTCACGCGAGATGCGACCAGACTTGTCTCGGTTTATCGTGGCAACGAAAAACTGCTTCCACATTTTTCCAGATTGTAGTAGTTGCTTTATGTTCCTTATCTCGAAGGTTCCTTTCCAGCTTTAAATTAAGCGCGACCAAAAACAGTAGGCATTCTGTTCGACGACCACCGAGCACGCTTCTTGCATTCGCCACCGCCGAGTCTTTCACTCCACTGTGGGCGCAGGTGAGCCCAAGCAAACAGTTTTCTGTTAGAAGAACTTTCCGCTGTCTTCATCGCTGCCTGGGCTGCCGTCACCGATAGGAGAAAATATCAAGGCAAGGTAGTATGCATGAAACGAGGGTAGTATTTCTTTTAAGTCTGCCAAAAGCCTTCTTATAGAGTGTGTGTTGTATTGATGTGACGCAGGAAATAAAAAAAATGTGTCTTTGGGTAGAGCATGCTACGCCTGGGTTTCAAGTTAAGACCTGCTTGTTGTTCTTTTCCTTTCAGCGCACTCTGCTACTGGGATCACTATATTACCATGTGCTGTAAAATAACGCCACAAAAACCTGTGCCTCACGCAGCTGTCGTTCTACAACTAAACTTCCTGGATAAAACTCTCTTATGAGGTGACGTCGGCATATTAATTCGATCACAATGCCGCGAGCTTGGAAAAAAGACTATATCACCCCCAACAGTGTGCTCTAAGGCAAACTCCAAGTTCTGGAACACGTTGGTTTGATTACAGCAATTTGGTCGGTACTTTTTCAACAGAGAGCTTGACAGCGAAGCGCATTGCTGCTGACTGGAGGGTATTTAACTGATATCTGCTCAAAGCGCTACCTCATATTGCTGCTAAAAAAGGCAAAAAGCCAAACGAGGCCGAATAATTTAAAATCGTTACTTCCGCAAGTACGGTGGACACCACTGGTCATTGGAGCACCAAGCACACTAAGGGAGGCCGTACTTATTCGGTACTTTATGAGGGCACTATTTTTCATGGCCCTAGGGCTCCGTGGATACTTGAAACATATTTCCTGAACTAGAACTGAAGACGGTTTTCGTCGTACCTCTATATCGACGTTAAAATGCATGCATGCTGAAAAATGAGATAAGTGCATAATACCTCACGAAGAGGTAATATTTTTGAAAATCATATTTTAATCGGTGTGTTTGATGTGCGACAACCAAAATAATAAAAAATACCACTTCATTCCCGTATTACACTCTTACATTCGCTTACTGATCGACTAAGCAATGGCTGACACAAAAGGAATTGCGAAGAAATAAGTGTTGCTAACTTGCCACTGCATCACACATGCTCCTTGCTGGCGTGAAAGAAAGTTGAAAATTTGGTGGTTCAATACTCTCACTATGGTTGGGTTAGAAATTAACTTCTCTTTACCCAACCGGCAAAATTGTTTTTTTTTCACATCGTGCGACACGTGCGAGTATCTTGACATTAGCCCTCCTTTTTTTATTCTTACGTCGATCTAAAAAGAAAGGAACTGTAATTAAGGTGCTGGTAGTGGTTTACCAAGAAAGTTTTTCGCATAGGCCTCATGCGACGCGTGCGAGTATGTTGACACTAGACTAGCGTTTTTTTTTCATTGCGTCGATGTTGGAAGAAACAAAAATATGATTACGGTGCCGTGAAGGTTTGGCAATATTCAGTTTTCGATTTCACAATGTTAAAAAAAAATGGCAAAAAGCGCCAATTATCGGCTGAAGGACGATCGCGTAGCAGGGAATAAAATCAATATTCCGTTCAAACCACCAAGTGCGGCTTATCTGACGTTCAATCTTTAGAGATTTTGAGTTCGCTGCGTTCAATATGGCAGCAAATGCAGCCTCGAACTATTAAATCAGAGCAACGAAACCCTCGCCGTTCAATAAAACAGAGGTGAAGGCAGTTTTTGCTGATGCAGACAAGTCAATATTAGTACAGTGGTGCAAGAGCGGCTCTCACTTCTACTTTTGTAAGCCGGGCAGTTGCGTTATTCTTGTGGCGCTAGGGGGCCTCTGGAGATATTGAAATCCCCGCAAACTGTGCTTTGCGCGCTCTTCAGTATTGTGATGCAATAAGATCTATGGTAGATTTAATCCTATAGGGTGCTTGTCGACAGCGTTTACAAGAAGCACATTAGTTCAGTCGAACATTGGTATTCTTCAATAGGACATATATTGTGACTGCAAGAGTGTGGGCAGAACGCTTTGCTTAACTACCTTGATCTTGGCTTACAAGAGGTTTTTGGATGAATAAGGCGCCTGAATTACTAAGGAGATCAGTATTATGCCTGAAGAAAATCTTCTCACGTTAAATTGCTGCCTCCAGATCGATTATCATTTTAGACGAAATAACGCGGAAAGACTGACCTACAGACACTGCTCTGGTTGTTCTGAGAATAAATTATCTAAAGACTTCCCGGTATTTCTATGTCCATCAGGTGCAAACAAGTGACAGTTGTGAACTAAAAGCGGTACGTCACCCTTTTCCTACGAAGGGCAGCCAAATGGAGGCCTACATGCTCCCCATGGCTCAAGCATCCCGCGACAACAATCTGTGAAGAGACAGAAAAACGCGGTACCGGTCCCAACAATGAACCACGCCAACCCCTCTTTCCTGGGAAAAAGCGCGCGCGAGAGAGTCGAAATTTACTGCACTTAACTCAGGCCATGAAGATTATGCATACCGCCGTACTTCTCATGGCGAGTTCATCCACCAGTTCGGACTCTAGCTGATGTCTCCTTTTTGCCGCAAAGGAATAGGTAGTGATCGGAGGGAAGCCATTACCGGCTAGAAAACAGGCTGTTTTAAGAGACAATCGGTCATCCAGCTGCGGTAGCAGAGGCAAATGCGGTAACTGAGTTCACACCAGGATGATCACGTGGTACAGCAGCCATGGCATTGTCAAGCATTCTACTACTGCAGACTTAATCCTACACCTAGGAAAGGGCGAAGCCTAATATCGCAGACATTTTTTTCGAAGAACTAGCAATTCAACAGGGAAGATTTCGATCCCGACACATGATTAATATGTCAGCGGCTGTTGCTCAGGCAAAAGATTTTCAATATACCACTGGATTTATAGGCCGAGGCTAAGCTCTATTATATTTTTAAAGCTTAAATTAATTTTTTAATGGCTACTGCTTGGCAACCCTCTTAAAGGTCAGCACACTTTTGCTGCAGCACGCATCATGTAAATGCATAACAGTGAGCCCCACATTTTATTCTTTTTATATTTTTGTTTCAAAGAAAGAATGGAAGCTGCACGTGAACATGATTACTTTCTTCTTGCTAATCTACGTATTTTCTTTCAGACGTAGCCCACAACAGAGCGTTTTATTTTCCTTTTATTCTACACTTACGAAAAGTTACGGCAGTCCGGTCGCTGTCCTGTTCCCGCGCTAATCAGCAGGAGAAAATTTCAAATGATACAGGTTCACATGATAATAAACACAACCTTTAAGATACACAAGCAAACGACAAAAACATTACAAAATCATTAGCCTTTCGTCAGGGAATAACTTGACACACATGGAACGCACTCCCTCGAACATGGTTCGCTTGCCTCGCGAAAATTAAGTTTGGAAATCTGATAGCGGCTTCCTTTCACAACAGTACCCCCCAATAGAGGGACGAACACCTCGAACTATATGATGTAGGTTGCAGTTTACTTCAAGTATTGAATTTTTTCTTCAAAATTTCAGTCCTCTGTTTCTTGCATTATTCCTGTCAGCTCAATTTTCATTCAGGTACACGTATTCATGTCACTATTACGAACCACTAAAGCCTCCGTAAAGATGTGCCTTCGGCTTTTCCACTGCCTATGTTTTGCATCAGCCCTTCTTCCCGTATAAATGTGCCTTGCAGTGATGCACAAGAACGAATGGAAGCGTGGTGTACACCATTTTATGTGAAGTGGTTGATATTGTACGCTACAGAAACTAACGCACGAAACGACGATACGAGTAGTGTTTAAGCCCACGGTTGAAGTGTTTCTTTATAAGCAATGACCCACGCTACTTTACAACAAAATATTGGAACATAGCTCCCGCTAGGAGTACATCATTTTTTTAATATATTCTGAAATTGTGTTTCTACGTAACCGTTATACGTGCAAGTGTCTCTGCATACTCTCTTAGACAATGAACGAGGCTCTTCTGTATCAATCATTTTACTTTCCCGTCCACATGCCAGCAGACTTCGGGCTTTTTCGCTAAACTGAAAAAACTCCTGAAGGTTGCACACCATTATCGAAGCGATGAACCGATTCATTGCACCGTTACTTTCATTAGGAGCCTCACTCCTTAACTCCTACGGTATGCAGGGAACGGTTCACCCCGTATCTCTGCTGCTTTAGATTTACATAAAAATTAAGGTTTCCTGGAATAGATCTACGGCAATGGCAATCAAATGTAACTGCTTCCTATTCTATCTCCTGAAGATAAACTGCGCTGTCTCTCGTCCTAATGCAGATAGAAGCATGAAGTCGATTGCACTTAAGCATCAGCACATTCTGTGACAGCTTATAAATGGCGACATCCGCACTCAGATAGCGACAAAGACCTTTGGCTGATGAACTTGCAATCGCCTTCACCCGCTCCTCTTCTTTGAGCCATGCTGCACGCGTTGCCTCTCTGGCCGCTTTCGCCGATCAGCCTCCGCTATCGGTCACCTTTCTTCTCTCAACAGCGCGCCCTGTTTCCTTGACCGGTTTTGGTGCTTCACGTGGACCCTCGTTCAGCCGGTTATCACTTTCGTGCTCGACAGCGCACTCAGAGTCTCTTGGCACCTTCGCTGGTTGATGAGTTATAGCATTTGCAAGATCTTGCAAATTTGCAAGATACGTTCATCCACCTTATTTGTGTACTCCCCTTTCTGTGCTGCTACAAAATGCTGCCGGTGGTGACACAGGCAACGAGTCTTTCTATCTATTCACACATCCGGCCTCATGGCGTCGCCACGGAAGCAGTGTTACTGTAGTCAAGCGTTTGAAGCTGGGAACTCACTGATGAAAAAGGACGGAAGAAACTATGTAGAGCATACAGTGCCAGCGGCTGCCAGTTTTTCCGCAGACAGCAAGCGTCTGCGGCGTTGGCCGTTTGGTCTAATGCATCTGAAAAGAAAGCTTCTCTTTCGTGCCTGGGATTGTTATGGCAAATTAATGGCATGTTTAAAGCTGATTCTGCGGGATGCGATTCACAAAGAAAATTTTGGATTGTTTCGGAGAGGTGCGGTCTTATATTCGGCTTCAGATTAGCCGAGATTTCCAACGATGTGGTGTTTATTTTGCGGATAATTAATTACAGGGGAAAAAGCACGCCATGCTCATAACTTAAAAAGCATCATAGACTGCCTATCGTGTCTTCGAAACTAAAAAAAGAAGGCGTAAGAACCAGCGTGCTTTGTTTGCTGTCTTGTGTTAGTGGAGATTGATTCTCTCTGCATCCAAGAAACAGTAGTGGCGAAAAAAATGGCTTCTTGGTATATTTATTGTCTCATCAACCGCATAAGCAAACAACTTCTTAACCAAAGCGCTAAAACTATAGGCATTTGAAAAGAGCACGCAACGTAGAGCAGTAATTCCTGACCCTTCATGCAGAGAGCCCAGAGCTAGCCTGGATAATTGGGTACGCTAAAGCTGCGGCGCCAAAAAGCCACAACAAAACGAAAAAAACTGCATCACCTTGCGCGGTTACCGCAGTTTCTGTCCATAGCGTAGTAGCTTGCAAATGTGAGCACGTGCTCCTCCATTGCTTCTGGGTTGCTAATGAAAAATCCAAAAGGACGACAGGGACATGGAACGGTGATTTCTGTCCAGCATACTGCTTTTTTTTGTTGCAGTAGATTGTGTCGTGTCTCGTGCGTTTCAATAATGCGTCATGGTTTCTAATTGACAGGAAACGACAGTGAACTTATTGCGAGCTTGAAGCCCCATTCGTTATAAGAGGATAGTAAATACTACCGCTTTGAATATAAACACAACTTGGTTTCTCTTTATGCTGTAGAATTCCTGGCACTGTCCAAAAACACAGCTTTCTCCGTTTTATGCACCTTCCGGAGATAGGCACCTTTTTCATCGTTCCTGACACGAAGGTGATGTAAATCATGTACAGAGTCAGGATTAAAGGCATTTGCACATAAAGATGAAGTAGGTGTCCGTTAAAAAAAAAGATGACGTGAGACCTTGTCTCAAGCTAGAACCGGCGCGCGCGAGCTTGAGCTAGTTGGCTTCCAGGAGTGGGAAAAGCCAGATGGCTAGTTTTGTTTCTTTTCGTGTACTTCATCAACACATATTACGTGCCGAACACCGGGAGCCTTTATCCCTTGATGAAGTTGAATAATCGCATCCATAAGCGGGTGTGCTCCATTCACAACATTAGTCTTTACTTGCTACCAGCAACCTCACATTGCGACAAACCTAATCGCCATGGTGAATGTTTAAAAAATTACAGAGGACTTTTAAGACTTCTTAATTGCTTTGAATGCGAAAGCATTGCCTCATTCAGAGCTCTGTTGTGAGGTTCAATAAAGGTGCTTCCTTTCTAATGACAAACCTTAAGTAAACGCATGCACTAGGTTCTCCTTTATTCGTCAAAGAGCAACGCTGTTTTGTGCTGTGTTGGTTGGGCGCTCACCTCACAATATGAAAGCCCTTGGTTCGAGTCCCCCGCCCTCAGAAATTTTACTTTTTCTCTTTGCTCTAGAGGTCACTGTCTTATACTCTACTGTGGACATCAAACGACAGCATGATGAAGTCACTAAGGAATTTCGTTCCATGGACTGCGATGGTCGATTGCTTTTGTTCTAATGGGCCACATAATGCTTCGGCATATAAAAAAATTCATAAGGTCACTGGGCACGTTGTGTTCACGAAGTGCGCAGTCACAATTTCGGTCTATTTGGAACAACAGAAATTTTATTAAAAAATTTGGAATTGAACATTCGTCCTTAGCATGAGAATTGCATTATTAATTGCATGCGATGAATTTGAGCCCGAAATATGTTACGCTTTTACAAAGGTGCTCTAAGATATTAGCTTTTTTCTGAAGGACTTCTCTCGCAGCTGTTCTGCTTAAGACTCTTTTTCAATGTACTACCTTGAATTTTGGTAAAAACATACACATACTTGTCCTTACATTTTAATGTATGCTACAATATAGTTTTCGGCTTGCAGGTTGTTCTGTGCAGTATAACATATATTCAATTATAGAGGTTGCGCGGGCACGCTGGCTCATCAGGCAAATACTGAAAAAATTTAGTTGTTGCAAGAGCAAGCACAGGAACTATGATCGCCGTCTGCATCAGTTCTCCTGCGAAAACCATGACTGCATTCGACTTTGCGACGAATTGTCTACAGTGTCATTTAAATGCACATGTTTTGAGATATGAAAAGAAAAATCTAAAAGAAACGTCTTTTTTACATAGGGAGAATAGTCAAAGGTAGCCATCTAGAACAAAAATCAAAGACATCGCTTGAAAGGAAAATGATGGAAGAAAGAACGTTTTCTCCTGCCCTGCAGAGAGCCTATGATGGATGCGAAGGAAGGGGTGATCCCGTTCAACTTCTACTTTTAAGAAAGCAAACAGAAATGGAAGTAAAAGAATTACGACCAAAGTAGTTAAGTTCGATTCGAGAGAATTTGCTAGGGCGTAGGTATGCGCACGCACACCAAAGGCTCAGCGCCGGCTGCCACCCAGATATTCCACTCGATTTCAGCAGGTCGGGGCATAGGCCACAGCATCAGTCGCAGCATGTGTTCACCAAAGAAAAGAGCCGCCATGTCTCCTTTATTTACGGCGCTTGGTAAACTAGCTCAAACATAACAATATGTAGTTTTTCATTAACACTATAAAAAAGCACCCGCCGCTGGTCTAGACGCGCCTCCTATGGCAAAATGTAACCAGCAGTTTCATGTACGACACTGTTATTTCTTTATTTCCTTCATTGTCAGAATCAACTACAGCTTTAAAAAGCTTCACGCGACGAAGCTAGCAAGGAGAAGAAACTTTCTGGACAAGGGACGAAACTTTATGCTGTTGCCTAAAAAGTTGGGCCATCCTTTGCGTGGGATTGGTTTTTGTGAAATGTTATGCGAAAGCATTTTTTTCTTTTCTGAGACTAGCAGCCAAAAGTATGCGAGATGAATATACTACACAATAAAACACGCCCCTAGCGACTAATGGCTGGCCTAAAATAGCCGAGCCCATTCCCTAGTGAGCTTGCCCAGAATGACGGTATTCAAGGTAAATGAGAAATGAAAGGACATGAATAGCTTTTGCCCTGTTCTTCAGCTAAAATTGGTATGTAGATATCAGATAGCCTGACCTAACCCAATGTCGCTTAAAAAAGACAACTTCTCGTTATGTGGTAGAGGTTCCTAATATTTGCACCAGTTATAAATTCTTTACGTTAACGGATTATCTGAATCTAAAGCTTCAAATAACAATTATGTAAACTACCATGACGGTTTAAGGTGAAATAGTCCAAGATATTATTAGACATATCACCTCGGCTGCACTTCTAATTGCGTGCAGAACGGAATTGTGTAATTATTCTCTGGGGACGCGACAGGGGTTTGCAACGTTTATATGACTCAATAGTACAGCGCATGGCATTTTACCACGAGTGGTGAGCGTGCTAGTTTCCAGGGAAAAAAACTATTTTTCACTATAATATTAATCTAAGACCCAAAGTCAGATGAATACGTTGTTTCTAGTAAACACTAAAAAATCTCATCGGTGAAGTCTTTGCAAAAAAATTACGGATCACGCGGCCGGTCGCGTGTTGAGCGGGGTAAGTACCGATGGTGTCGAGGAACCTTTTCATGCGCAAGATTCAAAACAGCAAAATAATGTGCCTCAGGGCAGAAAAAAAAGCACTCAGAGTTCTGAAATTACGGCTTGCTCTGCCGACCGCTGAAAAACTACTTGTTATGCTTTGCTACTGTGAAACTGTTTTTTTTCCATTTCATTAGCTAAATATTGAAATCCTTCCTACGTGCGTATGTTGGGCAAGATAGTACGATATTCATTCCATAGACCCATGAAACGGTTTTGCTGTTTGAAAGGTGAAGTGCAAACAACGTTATACAGTTACAACTTGAAAGCCGAAGTTATAAAGGGCGCGCAAAGGTTCCAGGCTTTTCGGCTACGCTTACATAGGGCGCTAGGAAAAAGACGCTAACAGGAATGAGTCAATGATTATCCGCCTTCATTATTTACTAGAGATGTGAAACGACTGAATGACACGGAGCGCGAAGGGTTTTAATGGGAGAGATATTTCTTGTCTCATGAATGGCGCGTACAGGATCCGTCGAAAGAGCATGTCATCAGATCGTGTCCGCACCAATTGTCAATAATCTATTGTAGAGGTAATTAATAGAATATTTGATTAAAAAAATTACAGCTAAAGCCTAATTTTACAATGTTCTCAATTTGACGAAGAAATATTGATTCCCTGCCAAATGACCGTTGGGTTCATTGTTGCAATAACCCGAAATAACGAAACAAACAACCACTAAACCCGAATTAACGAAGTTGTTCGGGAATAATTGTGTAAAAAAAAGTGATTTCTTACTTTTTTTTCCCACGATGTCTCGCAACTTGTTCCCAGGCATGGAACTTGCGACCCAGGCTTTATTCTGACGGGGCTGCAAGCTGCGCCGCAGCACGAAACAAAAAACACGGTAGAAGGTGGCACTTCCTATCTTGGTCCGTTTTTGGGCCACTTTCATGCACGTGCCATTTGGGCGGCTTTCGGGGACTTTTCAAACGCACAGGCGTGGGTTGTTGGCAAATGCGATGCTGCGGTAGCTTTTGGCTGCGGCTACGTTACAATTTAAGATTTCAAAGACCGGAGAAACGCCTTCCGCGATTTAACGAATTTCTCGATTTAACGATGTAATTCATGGATGATTTTCACTTCGTTGATTAAGAATAATTAAGGCAACAAACGACTAATTGATTGGACAATTAATCAATTGAACAAAGTAATTAAACGTTTAATTAGTGGATTGCATAATTAAAAGGATTAAACTAATTGATAATGCAATCACATTGCTGAATTAGACATTACCGAAGTAATGGGTTTATGGGTTTACGGGTGTTTAATGTTCCAAAGCGACTCAGGCTATGAGGGAGGGCGTAGTGAAGGGCTCCGGAAATTTCGACAACCTGGGGTTCTTGAACGTGCACTGACATCGCACAGTAAGCGGGCCTCTAGAATTTTGCCTCCATCGAAGTTCGACTTCTGCGGCCGGGATGGAACCCGTGTCTTTCAGGTCAGCAGCCGAGCGCCGTAACAACTGGGCCACCACGGCGGCTACCGAAGTAATAAACTGCAGAATTTAGTTATATTCAATAAGGTAACTAATGCAATCAATATATTCAGTAATTAGTTCACGAAAAGTAATTCAGTAGTTTAGTGAAACTTCACCCATTTATCTGCAATCAAATCGAATTGATGAATTCTTTACTGAATCAGCTAGCTAATCAATTCAATTAACCAAGTAATGAATTATCGCTTCGGTGTTCTTACTGGGCACTCTAGCATCGACACCCACTCTTCATATGTGGTAGAACCGATGTTTGAGAAAAACACGATTTAGAAACGGCAAATACATAAAGAAACAAACACGCAGCAAACAAAATCGGCTGCAGTAAGAGAAATGCTTTCGTATTACAGCCCCTAGGGAGACTTCAGTGCATTCTTGGAATTTTGTTCTTTGTCCTACGCGCTTCGAAAAAAAGACGCTAATGCTAAGTCTGAATGAAAAAAACGTGAAAAAGCAGATGACAGTTTGGTCGAATTGGGCCCGAAATTTCGTCCGAATGAAATATCCTCCCCTAGGCTTTAAATAACAGTGTTCGGGCAACTTAAGCCCACAGATGAGAAGATACATTGTTCACTTCTCCGGAATTATTTCAGTTACGCCCTCGCCGTGTTCTAACAAGTATTCGAGCTCGCAACTCTCCGACGCCGACTTCTTGCATCGGATTACGCAGGATAAGAAGTCTTTGTGCGTCACATCTTATGCGTAATTTATTAGTCGTCTTCGGTACCAGAGAGGCTCACGGACAAGTTTCTTCTATGTCGAACAGACTACTGTAACCTAGAAAGTTAGAGTCGGGTAGAAACTAATTACATTACCTTCAGTGAAAATAGTTAACGGTGTAGACTGTTCATGCTAGTACAACTGCAGTATATAAGAAGAGAACAATTACCCACAGACCTGCACCCAAGCGCCGCCATATAGGTGCAAAGGAAAGCTGTACACCTTCGACAGAATCTTCGTAGTGATATGAAAATTCGCCCTGGTCCTGGGTCATAACCCGAGACCACAGCCTCTATCAACCGCTCTATCAACCGAACGACTGGAACGGCTAGCACATGGTACAGCGAGAGCGAATTCTTCAGTAACTCTAAGTGGGAACTGTGTCGGTTCAATCTTAAGGCGAAAGCCTTCAAGGAGGAGTAGATTTGTACTAAGGGAGTAATTACTCATTGTCATCCACCGAAGCGCAGCAACACGTTGTGCCAACTGTATATGTATAGCAGCATATTTGTTTGTTTTTGTAACCTTGGACTCTGTGCCTCTTCGAGGGTTATTCTAGGCGTGTTCAGTAACTTCCCCTTTCTTCATTGCAGGTATTACTTTTGCATGGAGAAACTGAAACATAAGCCGAAAAAGAAGATTAAACGCAGCGGTCGACGACACCGAGTACGCACAGAACAGCCAGACCTTGCGGACTCAGACGCGGCTTCTTTCTGAAACGCGTTTTGTAAGTTCTATGATTTTGAGTTTGGATTGTAAACAACAAAACCGTCATTACCAAGAAACCATTTCTATTATTGAAGCTCAGGGTCTAAGCCATGACTTCGTGAGAGCAAACTCAATCCAGATTGTGAATGTTTCTTCATTACTAATTCAGTTACCAAGTTTTCACTAACATATAAAAAATCGGAGCTGTGTATCCTTATTCTCTAGCTTCATTCGAAATCATTACGTTGCTAGAGTTAGAAAAAAGAAAACGTAATGTTCAAAGACAAATATTTATCCCACCGGTTCTTCTCATACGCACTGCACTTTTCCGATTTTTATATAAAGCGCGATTCAAATTCAAGGCCACATTTTCTGCTGTGCTATCGCGAGTCGTGCTAGGTGTAAATGAAATAGCTTTCATAATGGTGGTTTTAAATCTCTCTCGAGAGTAAAAATTTGCATATTGTTTTTATATAAAATGAGAGCTATGAAAACGAGGCTTTTTCGAAATCAAATTCACACCGTTTAGGAGAGCGCATTAATTATTTCTTCAGGGTTTACACTCTAAGCGGCTTTCGAAATGTCGAGGAACCGACAAAACGTACAAACTTGCAAATGCCCCTAACATACAAAAATTCTCGGCTCATGCCTAATGGGCTGCTGGGCGCTAATCCCTCCCGTCCTCACGGGACAATTTCAAGCAGCTCACGCTAATGCTGAAGTGCAGACGAAACGCGACACGACTGCTGCCGGACAAGCCTGCCTGCGCCACTAAAGCGCCAGCTCCTGCTGCATAATATTTTCAATGCGGTCTTCTCTTTTCTTTAAGAACAACAGGCGGGTATCACTGCTCACTAAGGGGACAAAAATTAAGGCTTTCGATGCTCTTATAAAGAAATTCATTCATCTCAAATGAGAGAGATCCTACCCAAGATCATATGGCATGCAAATGCTGCAGAACAAGTAATATGTAAATAAAGGCCGCCCGGAAAGACCTCTAGCTTTTAAAGGTCAAGCAACAGATTATTCTTGATAATGAAAGGGGTTAATAAATAATTTTTTTTTGTAACGGGGGATTATATAGCCACTCCTCCCTCTCACTAAGATAAAATATATTTTATCCACGAGCGCACACAGGAGTTAACAGGAAGGTCACCCAAGCCAGCAGCCGTAAATTTCAGTGATTACTTCCACCTCATTTTTAAGTTTCCATTTCACGGGCCACCGACTCTTCTGACACTATCCTAGGAAGCACACGATGTCCCCCAGCTTCTTCCCATGCGTTGAGCATGCAGCGACAAATCATACGAGGAAAGAATATAAACTCGACAATGTTTGTTACAAAACACAGTTTCGGATCTGAATTAAACAGTCTTCGTTGAAACCAGTGACGATTAAAATTCCCACGTGTCTCATCGCAAATTGCGCATTCTCAAGCGCGTCCCGACCGAAGGTACTCGGTCACTTAAACCCACAAATACATAGAGTGGAAAAAAACTCTCAGCCGTACGGCGTAAAACGGCGACATTGTTATCGCGTTCTGATGCAGCGTCATTACTGTTACAAAGCGCGCGTCAGCGCACGTTGTGGAATAGTCACCGCGACTGGAGGATTAATTATTCATTTCGACTGTCTGTGCTCAAATTTTCTCAGTTGGTTCATGCTTGAAGGCGCTAATTTTGCTTCGTGTGGTCTGGCTTCATTCAGGGAAAACAAAAAAAAATGTTACGAACTAAGATTTCTTTGATGATAATAACTGAAATGAACATTTGTCGACGCGGATCTAAAACTTTAGAGGTGCACATTTTGGGCTAAAGTTAGCGGCAACAAATGTAATGAGTTAAGCACAATTATTTAACAAATAATCCGCTTTTAAAAATCAGCGCTGACCTAGTTCCTGTTCCAAGTATTAGTCGTGATGACAACAAGGCTACTAATCACTACTATTGGATTCTTCTAATGAAAATGATCAGGTGTGGCCAGAGGTGGCCGGCGAAGCGCACTTGGAGTACTTGGTATGTGCTCTGAAATGAATTGCTTTATTACTGCTATCATTTAAAATGCCCACATTATAAATAAATGTTTCCGATTGCCGCGTTTTGTGTAATTTGTTTTTCTTGGCACCTTGAAGGAATTAAAACTTCATGATCCCTCCACAAGAAGAGCGACATTTAGTGTGCATGAGGAAGAAAATGTATTCTACAAAAGTTATTTCTTAGTGCTTATTTGATCACTGGGTTGAGCGCCTAAGTCTCTGACATTCAAACCAAAAGTCATCGCTTGGGAATAATCAACATGTGCACATAGAAGCTGGCGGAGATGAGAAAGACGAAACAGTTTAATAATTACATGGAAACAGAAAAAAAAATGGCTGTGTCAATAAGTTGAAGATCTGATCGGTTGAGAAACATTGCCTCCCTGCAACGAATAGCCAATCGAAAAATATTGCTGATGACTTATGCGGAGTGCAAAAACGCACGATAAATTTAGGATTAATCTGTAGTAAGAAAAACATGTCGCTGACATAAAGGATATTACACTTCTGCATTGAAAACGTCGGCAGGAAGTTTGTGATTCTTGCATGTATGAAACCCGATCTTATGACTGCTGTGCGCTTGCGTCTGCAGATTTTGGCATTGTAATAGGCAGTTATGAGCCAATTTTTGTTTTTTTCTAGGCCTCCAATCCCTTCATGGCTGAATTTCCAGGAATATTTTCAGACGTACATGGAACTATGTTCAAGTGTGCTTGCGTCTGGTGGTTTAGAAATTCGAGGCTGCATGTACCTTGGCTCCCAGTTGTTTAACTCAAACACTCACACAACAGTACCAAATCATGTTTCTTCGACTTCTCGTGATTGTGTATTATTTCATTATGATCTGTAGTCTGTTTATTTCTGGCCCGACTAATACGTACAGTCTTTGTCAGAAGAATACAGTCCAAGGGTGAGAGAGACAGAGATAAATGAATGTGAATTAGAGGAAAGGAGGAGAGGTCGGCCGGTGGTAACATAAGCCTGGCCTGCTGCTCCACACTGGGGAAAGGGGAAGGGGAGGAAAGAAAAGAGCGAATGGAGGTTGATGATGGCATAATACAGTGAGTTTCATGAGGTGATGTCGACGCACACACACACATTAACTGGCACTCGCAACGCGGTGATTAGACGCACGTGAAATTCATGTCTTGAAAACACACCGACGCATGTCATTAATACTAACATGAGTAGGGGCTCTAAGACAACACAAACGTGCACTCTTACGCATGCCAGACCGTAAACCGAGTAAACCGTGTAGGCACTGCACAGGCGGTCACAAACAGCTATCCAGGCCTGTTTTACATATAAACTTGAGCACGGCCTTCGCCACACAATAAAAATCAGCACGTTTCGCCCTGGCGCCTAGAAGAGCTTCTTCAGAGAGACGGAGAGAGTCCAGTTGTCTCACGGTCGCTTTCAGTGTTTTCCTCTCAACAGTGTAGTTCGGGCACTCGCAAAGACGGCTTCCAGTAGTCTCTGGAGTGTGGCACTGAACGCAATTTGGAATAGTTTCTATTCCGTTCTTGTGAGGGTAGTGTTTGGTGCAGGCAACACCACGCCACAACCGGTGGAATAAAGTCCCTAGACGTCGCATTACCCTAGATGGCAGGTGAAAACGTGTGCCGGCGTCAAGCTTAGAGATGCGGTCCTGTTGATGGCTCGAATCATTCCAGTGCAACTGCATCGCGGCCTGCATTAAATGCGCCAGCAAGGCTCCAATGTCACATCTGGAGAAGGCTATTCCAATGAAAGAACCAACATCATGCACTAGCAGAGCCTCGTCATCAGCACGCTCGTTGCCCGCTATGCCCCAATGGCCGGCTCGGTATCCACTGAAGCTGTATGATATGGCCGCGGTGAAAAGCCTCACCCAGCAAAAGCATAGTCTGTTGAACCGGCTGCTCGCATGTCCTTGGTTTAACGTAAGCTTGTATGACCTGTAATGCTGATCTCGAGCCGCAGAATATAGTCCTTTGGTGCTCTGGCTGGTGACCAATATAGCGGACGGCCTCTCATATGGCTGCCAATTCGCTTGCCGTAGATGACGTTTCATGCATTAGCCTGAAACGGTGACATAAGGCTGGCGCTATCACCGCTGCAGCTGAAGAGGTGGTAATCACAGATCCGTCCACAAAAACATGCTGGGACTCACCATAAATAGATCCAATGTATGACAGCGCCAGCTGTTTCAGACCGATTGTTGAGATTTGCGTCTTCTTTTTAACCCTGGATAGTTGTACGTATATACGGCTTGGGTACTGCCCAAAATGGCACCTCCGCAATCTGTTGTGTCATGTTTGAAGGCACAGCATTACAATGCATCCAAAGGGCTTTGAAAAAGGCTGAATCTGGACGCACAGCACTAATATTGGTCAAGGGGTGATTACGATGCCTTGTTAGAGGTCGCAAATGCACACCATGTGGCTCCTGTTGAAAATAAATTCGTGCTGGGCAGGCCCGGGCTTCGTAAGATGTGCCCCATGTAGAAGCTTTTCATGGCAAACTCAAGCATACTCTTAAAGCACGAGCCTGTGCGCTTTCAAACGCACGCAGGCCTGTCCTCTTATTTTTAAAATTCTCGACTATCGCGAAAAAATCTGCATCTTGAAAACGGCCTTAAAGCTAAAAGGCGCAGACATATCTTTATCTGTGTACATTTGCAATTGGTTTTGGGATATAACACAGACGCTATGGAAGAGTTTTTCAGGAGAAAAAGAAGACAACTCAGAAGTAAAACTGGTCTATGATAAGCTGAGAATGAATTCGGTTGGGATAAAGGAAGAAATGCACGCGTTCAGTTAAGCAAGTCGAGGTCTAACTGACACCAGAATCGCAATGCGCATGGCTTGAACATTCTAAATGCGAATGTTAGAACTGTAATTAACAAGGTCGCGGAGTTGGAAGCCCCT
The DNA here is from genome assembly GCF_052857255.1 of Amblyomma americanum. Classification (NCBI taxonomy): domain Eukaryota; kingdom Metazoa; phylum Arthropoda; class Arachnida; order Ixodida; family Ixodidae; genus Amblyomma; species Amblyomma americanum. Next base: position 69,646,837 of record NC_135498.1, on the reverse strand, counting down.
GTCCTTTCACATGACCCTGCTGTCACAGTTCTGATCGAAACCTTACGGAATGACTCAGTGTATGATAGTTTGTTCCTACTGGGTACAGGGCATATACGAAAGATCGAGATGGTAGAGGCCCGAAGGTGTCAGTATTCTTTTGATATCATCACTGAATGTACTGCCAATGACGAATATTGGAGGGGTTTAAGGTACATTTTAAAACTTATTACACTAACATTATGTACATCACGGTAGCTGTCTAGAAGCAACTACAGCTACCAGTTTCTATGTTCAAGCAACTGGAGGAATACTTGTAGGATATCACAACTAATCATCTTTGCAGGTGATTATAGTTTACCTAACATACGCTGGCCAACTGTATCACTCATAAAACATTGCCTCGTTGGAGAGATAATTATGAACTCTGCATTTACATACAATCTGCTGCAAATTGTAAACGCTGATAGCAGAATTTATGGGTGTTTATAGTCAATTGTCTACAAAGATATAATATTTGTCAGCGGATCCATCGATGCTCAAACGACCTGCGAGGTACTGTAAGGAATTTCGGACTATAAAGCAGTGATATTAGCCCTAAGCAATAGTTCACATGATAAGAAACTCGAACGTCTATCTTTACCTGATTTCTCTCTGCCAACAGACGTTGCAGTTATTGAGAAAATTTCATTATATTTTGATGAGTTTGCGAACAGCAAATGCGATGTAAATGATCTTATAAACAACTGTGCAATATAAATGCGTTATAAATGACTGAATTAATTGTTTTCTACCAAGAATTACAAAAATGGCGAAACAAAAACCCCAGAATTTCAAGTCAAACTCTGGTTAAAAAGACGCTTAAAGCAAAACAAAAAGAAAAACAAATACACAAAGGTCGCCTTGCAAGAAAAATGAAACCCGTGAATTATCTTGTTAGCTTAAAAGCGAATCGGCAGTGAGAGGCAGCGCTAGTATCGCGGTTTATTACCAAGTTGCATAGCATCAGCTCCTTAAAAATTTTGGAGAAGCATCAGTCGCAAATCAAAAGAGTCCGATGTGTTTGAAGTTGTACGCTGACTAATGAAAGCAAAGAAATTGCAAACCCATTTAACGCTCCTTTCAAATCGGTTTTTACGAAGATAATGTCCTTCTATCGCGTTACTACACAAACCTACCTCGTATACCTGATTTTCAGATAACATGACACATGATTGTTTTCAGTTCGATTCTTAATCTAGACATCGCAAAATCTTTTGGCTCTGCTGACATTCCTAAAGGGCTCCTAAAACGCTATTCAGAATGGATGTCAAAATATCTACATGATTTCTTTGTGAGATTCTTCTGCCTCGGACAAGTGCCCAGCGACTGGAGGCCAAGTGTCAAGTGCCAAGCCAGAGGAATCAACTGACAATGACATCATTCTGTGTGAAAAACAATTTTTAATATTCTTTTTTTACTCAACGATGTTGTTTGCATTGTCATTTGAAGCAGCGCACTTTGCGTTCTGTTTGTTTTATTGGCTACATTTGCCTTCTGATAGCCTGTGTTTCCGCCGTGCTCAAATCCCTTTTGTGGACTGTAGTAACTGTATATAAAAGCAATATAATTACCCTGTCAGAACTTCAGTTTCAATACTCCCCTTTGTCAATCGAAATAACCTTTTCTTCTCGAAGAAAAGTCTCACTTTCTTCATGGTGGTAGCCGTGCGAAGCATACGACGGGTGCTTAGATTTAATGAGTCCCCAGAGCATTCGAAGACCAGCACAAGCAATGGCGTCAGCGCACATACTGGCGCCATGGAGGCGGGCTTCATGAGCTGTTGGCCCGGCAGTTTTATGGGGCGCCGTATTTCGTTCGAAGGTCAGGACCTCTGTTGGCGTAAAGTTACGGCCATTTATCTCTCCTGTATTTTCTTTCCCCCTGGCATTTTCGTCGGCCGCGTGCCAGCGCTGAACTTGGGAGTAAGATGCGTACAAACGACCCTCAGCGCTTTGTTGGGGTCACTGAGGAAAGTCTCGGACTGTAGTTATATGGAAGGTGATGTATGCGAGGCCGAGCATTGCTCTGGCAGCTATGCTATATTTTCTCGACACAAACCAATGAAAGAACGTGAACAGGTCACTGTTAGGCTCGTCCGTTCTGTTTATTCGGGGATACTTGGCAGTTGACATTACTGTGGTAAAGAGTGGAGGAATAACAGTACTACTTCTTTCATCGCACATGTAAACATGACGGTTTTGCAAATTTATACGAAGTGCTTTTACCTCTACGCTGAAAAGGCTGAATGTGCGCATTTTTAAATGCATGCTTATGGGTATCAGGGATATGCACAACTAGCTGGTGCTGTTGTTAAGATCACGGTTTCCACCAGTGATGCTTCGATAATGGACAAATATGAAATTCGCCGGATGATAATATAACCTAAATTAAGAAATGGGACCTTCAATGTGCAGTACAGTAAACGCTAAATAAGTGTAACGTGTTATCGCAAAGAGTCGCGTAGTGTGCTGCTGTACAAGCGAAAGTAGAGGGCAGTAAGGAAAGCAAGAGATTCGAGCTAATGGTAGCGTTACAAAGCCCTATTTATTAAGGCTGCTGTAGCAGCTATATCATCATCATCATCAGAGCGCTACGCCTTTCGATGAACCTGGCTGAGCTGTGGTTCTTAATGGAGAAAGTCGGGTACTTTTTGAGTAATTCTCTTCGCGCGCGTGCACACCGCATTCTAGCAAGTTTCATCCTAGAGATTGCTTTGAAATCCTACGATTAGAGAAAGCACAACTTCAAAATAACGTAAGCTGTTCTGACTAAACAACTGCTTACTTTTAAAAATGAAAGAGCCGAAGAGTGTGCATCCCTTGTGAACTAGCTCATTTTTACCACAGCAGTATTGATGCCATCACTGGAGTGCTCTAGTCTCGCCGCGGTGGCTCAGTGGTTAGGGCGCTCGACTACTGATCCGGAGTTCCCGGGTTCGAACCCGACCGCGGCGGCTGCGTTTTTATGGAGGAAAAACGCTAAGGCGCCCGTGTGCTGTGCGATGTCAGTGCACGTTAAAGATCCCCAGGTGGTCGAAATTATTCCGGAGCCCTCCACTACGGCACCTATTATTCCTTTCTTCTTTCACTCCCACCTTTAACCCTTCCCTTACGGCGCGGTTCAGGTGTCCAAAGATATATGAGACAGATACTGCGCCATTTCCTTTCCCCAAAAAACCAATTATTATTATTATTATGCTCTAGTCTGCGTTGCCTCAGGGGTTAATTCAGATGAATGGCAGCAGAGAATAAAGTGGAAGAGGTCAGAACCTCTTGAGATACAGCTTACTATGATCTGAATAGAATGCCTGAACTCATGACGTTTTAGCATAGTGGGTCGGTGAAATAGTCCCTACGTCAATCTAGAATATAACGCCGCGGCAGCCAGAAGCTTACACTGATGTGTCTGTAGGTAAGTGCATTCGCAGATGCCTCGAAACGTCAAGAAAGGATTTCAGAATTCAAAGTAAGCCCTAGAGTCATAGGCCAAGCTTCTACTGCATATCCGAAGCACCGGCGCATAGGTCAAGAAAAGGAGCTTTGCTAACGCATATGCTGCGTCATAATTCAAGCTCTGAGAATGATTTTGCTCGCTTTTAACTGCAGCTTTTATCTGCGAGCAGTCCCGATTTGCAAACAGATGACTTTCTGACGAATACAAATCATCACCATGCCCCTCTTACACTCTTTGTACCTGTATTTATAGTAAATAGTAGGTGAGAGGTGCTAATAATAGAGTGTTTTTTCCGGCTTTTGGTCAAGATAAACGTTTGAGTTAGAAAAAGCTGTAGTGTTTAGCTTATACTACCCCGAGTCTCCTTGCATGCATCGTCACCACGAACAATTTTAATAAACAATTTGACCTAGATGAATCTGTAAGTTTCCGTCTCTCATCAACAGACAGGCGGAAAGAGAGTTGGAAAGTGGGCTGTTCCTATTCCGGGCAAAGCCATGCCATGTGTACTCCAATATTTTCGGAACGTTTAGTGCACTCTAGCTCTTGGACTTTTGCTATTTAATTTTGGCTCTCACATTACCGCTTGCGCATGAATAAAAATTTACATTCTCAAGAGCACTGCGTGGTTTCACAGCGTTGATGCTGTGCAGAAAAGCTTCCTGTAAAGGTAACGTGAGCACGCTTGTTCTGAGGTACTGAAAGAAACTGCAACATGTTCACACCGCTTGGCCGTCGCCTGACCGTCGACACAGACGGAGCGGTTGGCTCTTCTGGATTCATTATGCACCTTCTATCCGTTGAATCTCTCCTCTAGAAACCAGACTGATATTATCAGACTCCCCAGTCCTCACCTGCATTCTGCATCGTTACTCGAACTCCTACTTCTTGGGACAAGGGATTCATCAGTTATTTGACAAATTGTCTGTCACAATATGCGAATAATGGCGCCACCCAAATGCACACAGCACACAAGCGTTGGTGGATAGAATAATTAGTGTAAGCCACTACCCTGCACCTTTTCGTAAACTTTGATAAGATTCAAGCTCACCGTGGACGAGATTTCTTGCTGAAAAAGAAAAGTTTCAGCGCACCACGCGAGTACTTCTCCCATAGCCCGGCACCGACCTCCCTGGCGGCTTTGCAAGATGGAAAGAGGTTCTTGTTCGAAGCTCTCTCCTCCGTGTCATCCTCAACTTTGCGGCAACATAGCCACAGCTGGCATAATACAATGCCTTCTTCAGCGACTCCTTCCCCTCCTTCTGTCTCCCTCTTATCTGCGAGGTGCACACCTACTTTTCTCTGACCCTCTCTGCACGGCCTCTGGCAGAAAATCCGTCTGAGGCGAACCATCTCCATGTCGACCGCCATATGTAAAAGATTGGATTTAGGGTGCCCACCACAGGATCTTCCTGCACTTCCTTCAGCAATCCGATGTTTGTCTATATTTGAAGCATACTGCTTTACGGCAAAGAGCATACTGTCTCAATAAAAACTAAAGAAAAACTTTTCAGTTTGGTACATTTGGTCAAAAGCATACCGCGGAGAGGTGGGACCTCAAAGGCTATAAATTGGACCTTGCATTACGCCTATATAAAATCTACATGTTTTGTATTTATACATGTGAGCGCCTCGAAAAAAGAAGGCGTGGAAAATGTTTCTTTTTTTTCATGAACAAAAGATGAAAAAAGAGCGGCGAAATGTCCGAACGCAGTAATTTGCTCAGTCTCACTTTCCTATGCACTGTGAAACTTGCTGTAAAATAAGTTTTTTTGTGTGTGTGTCGAATGTCCTCAGCTGCCCGCGTGGTGGCATGTTTTTTAGTAGCTACCAACTGATGACGTCAGTCGCATGCCGTCTACTCCAAATTCCCCTGCTGTCTGTGTGGTGTGAAAGAATCTTATCGCAGTTTGGTAATGTGCAAAAACATCAGTACATGCACTCGAATCTGAACGTGGCAAAAGGCGCACAATCAAGTATTTTCTTATTCACTAGTGACGAGCCACACAAATCCAATGCGCTCCGTCGATTGTATTAGGTGCAATATGTAACCACCTGTTCCTGAAAATGGTTTGCAGCATGTTTATTGCGCTTCAAAATCACAATTCTTTCCTTAATTCTGAGTTACGAAGAAAATTTGTTTTCGGAAATGAGTTTTTATATTTTTCAAAATTTCAACAAAAAAACGGTTATCTTCTTCAGGATTTAAAATTTCTTCAAATTTTGCAGTTCTAATTGAAAATGTAGCCATATGGAATCAGTGCCCCTTTGGTGGCTCAAAGAAAAAATAGTTGATGATCGGTGAGACTTTCTATGTCTTGCTGCTGTAGCAATACCGCGAAAAGAAGACAAGGTAAAAAAGCTCTGTAAACAGGCTTCTAAAAAAAAAGCATAGCAACTCTTTCAAGCCAGCCGATTGTTTTTCTCCGTGTAGGCAGTCTTCGGAGTCTTTCATAAGTCTCGAAGGATATATGTAGACGCTCTGAAGATGCATTGGATTTGCTGAATAGATGGCAACCGTTTTCTTTTTTCGGCGCACAAATAGTTCTTGTAGAGTCTATATTGATTCAAGTACTTGCGTGTAAAACTGACATTATAAAATATTAGCCTAAATTGTGCTGATATGATGACCAGTCTACGCGCAGAATTCGCGGTTAACCCTGCATTATATTCGGGACTTCAGGACAAGCGATCAGGGTTAGGCTATCCCAGTACTCAAATGGTAGCAGTATTCTACAAAGTTGCCGCCTACAGGCTCACTTTTACACGAGGGGCCATATTCTATAAGCTGTCCATTTTCTGGTTTACATTTCGCGTTCATTCAGTCCACTGTCAGTGGTCCCTGAGATATGCCCGCAGCTTTCAAGCGTAAGATGCGAGCTACCCGTTCATCGGGTGGTTGGTGATCTGACCGTACCTTTGGTTGAAATTGGATGCAATATGCAGCCAATGGTGAGGTGCATTGCAGCGCACTCTCAACTACAGCCACCGGAACCCGACCACTGGCTACGATTGGCTGCGATATGCGGCTAATGATGAGGTCAGGTCGCCAATCACCCAATGGGCGCGTCTCTTGTCACAGATGCGTGGTAGTCGCGGGTATACTTGAGTGATCACTAACAGAGGACGGAATGAACGTGGAATGGACAGCGGGGATAGACATCTAAAAGAAAACGGCCCCCGCTGGCTATTTTCTTTCTCTTTACGGCACATGTGATTTGCTCACGTGGTGCATTGCCCGCTAATGGCAGCTTTTATTTTATATGCGTTTTATGACCCCTCACCGAAACAAGCACTCGCGCTGCCTGGCATCGTTCAGAAAACTCCTTATTGGCTGGCCGGTAATGACGGCATCAGTAACCCTGAAATTCGAGGGACGTAACAAGACCGACAATAATGTCACCAGACTAGGTTTGTGTGTGCGAAGTTTCCACCTGCCAAGCGTGGCAGGTGGTGTACGGGAAGAGCTCGAGAAGCTGAATGTGAGTCTCACTAGGCCCACCTGTCACACTGAACACACCAATTTCTATGAATCGATTGTATTGCCTTCAGATGAGATTAGATGCCCATGTGGTTTTCTTCATTTCGGAATGAGGTCGGAACATAATCGCTTTTGCAAGTTTCACCCTGTCGTAACTGATTGCATGAGCAAGTCCACGAATGCATCCAAAGAAGACAATACGATATTACATCACAAGCTTATTATAATTTCGGCTCAAGCGAAAGAAGGCAATACGATATTACAACACAAGCTTATTATAATTTCGGTCAAGAGAGCGGCGAATAAAGACATCTTGTTGCATCCGCTACAAAACTTCAGGTTTCATGAGGAAACGGGCAGGTCGGGAAGGTCGGTACCTTTCTTATCATTGAAGGTCTTTAGTTCGTTCGTTTTTCTAATTTTTTTGGAAACTTCACAACAGTACTTTCTAAGCACATCGAGGAGGATCAAAATGTATTGTCTCTTTTTTTGCATCAGAGTTTTCTAGGACAGGATATTACAGCGGAAGGGAATTTTTGCCGAACTTTAAAGATTAAGGCCTATCGGTGCTAATACTGATTTTGTGTTCTGTGTGGCTCCTCTTGAATAATGTTGTCACAAGGAATTCAGAAGGAAGCATTCAAATACAGCGCTCGAATAAGCTATGGTGAGTGTCTCTATGCTTAAGAACGTCAGAGAAACTTGTCACCTCCAAATATGCCTCTTAGCCGTAGTAAAAGCATAAAGGTTGACGGTTGTTGCTATTCCATTCCACGTGCAATCACTCCTTCCATATCGGAAATGACGAAAGACTTCTTCCCATCACAATACGCACAGGCGTCCACTTCCACCACGCACGTACCACAGCAGGCAATTTTAATTCGGCAAGGCATGAAAAACGTTAGAAGGCAATTTCGTGCTCTGTGTACATTGGTCCGCACATGTACGCTCCCACTGTCCCAATCCAGTCCCACTAATATTCCGCATCGCAGATGTCCACCGTACGCAATCTTCCTACATTCCTTTTTGAGCTGACGAAACCTGCGAAAAAATAGCGCCCCAACGAAAAGTTTCTCCTAATAGACAGCTTTCAGATCTACCTTCTTCCGCATACTGTTGCTTTGATGTTGAGAATAATGATCACCGCGGGGCTCAGCCGGAGCCAAGGCGTGTCAAGTAACGCCATGAAAGAGCTCATTTTTAGCTTGGCTGGCGGAAGTTCCGTAAGAACTCTTCTCAACTCCTTATTTTCTTATTTTCTTTCCAAATAAGCCCGCGAGCTCTAGAATACACGCTAGCGAAATGAAGAAGTCGGTGCTCTAAGAAGAGAACAGAAAATAAACTTCCGTAACCAGTGCTTCAGAGTTTTCAAGGCTTTCGGCCCTGAAAGAGTCATTAGTCTTACTGGCGGAATGTTTTTTTTTGTTGTTTTTTATCCGACCTTTGCAAGATAAAGACGCCGCGTGAGTAATGATGTGCTCGGAATGCGGATATTTTGCTTGTGGCTTTCTTGGCGGAATTAATCACGAAGGGCTGAGACTTTAATACATTTTTGTGTCTTAAAACTACCCAGCTGTCATAATTCGTTTCGGTTTAGGTTTATGGGGTATAACGTCTCAAAGCGACTCGGGCTGTGAGGGACGCCTTAGTAGAGGGTTCCGGACAATTTCGACTGCCTGGGATATTTTAACGTACCCTGACATCGCACAGTACACGAGCCTCTAACCTTCCGCTTCCATAAAGAATGCGACAACCGCGGCGGTTTTCGAACCTGCGGCTTTACGGTCAGCAGCCGAGGACCTCAGCACTGAGCCACCACGGCGGCCCTGTAATTATTTGTACAGTAAGAATGTTTTCAGTTCTACATCTATTTTGTATAAAGAAACAAAAAGGTAGAAAGTTTGATTTGCGAACAATGCATTGCTCTTATGAAGGATCAGGTAATCACATTTACAGCTACAACGCGTCTGAGGAAAGAAGCGATGTGTCTGATCAATTTACTGTTTTGAAGAAAACAAGATACTGTTGAATTATTGCGCGTCCTAAATTTACTCAGCTTTTAACCTGCTTATGGAGGGAATGCCAATACTCATTTAAAAAAAATAGCATAATATTCAATGTCCCATTTGCGCATACTGAGCACACTGAGCATACAGAATATCAGCAATATTTCATCGGACCTTGGGGGGTCATCCGCTCGAGCCGTAAAGTGCAACCTTATGCAAATAAAACGCTAGGCTCTGGGCAGTACATCCTTCACAAAGAAACGAACTCCAGAAATTTGCCTGATTCAACGCATCCTGAAGACGCCGTTTTTTTTCGGTGATTTTAATTGTTAAACTCAACTCTATTCTTTACTCATTATCAGCTGCTGGATCATAAAAATCAAAAGCTACAGCTGCCATAGTCATCCTCAAGAAAGTTCTGTTTCTCGAATGAGCGAACGAAGTGTAACGTAATCACGGCCTTTAGTTTCAGGAGCAGAAGGAGTTGAGTGCTGGAGGTGAGTTTAGGTGGCTTGCACTTTTGATCTATATGTCTGCTTAAGCTGATGAAGCTTGCGCCCTAAGAAAGGAAGAAGAACGCGAGAGAATCAGAACTCGCATTGCTGGCGTATCGGTACTTCATCTGCTGACACTGTCAAGGTACAGCGATTACTGAAATAAGGCCGTTGGAAGCGTGCCTGATTCCGATTTCAACACGGAATCACGACCTGAAAGGGTAGTTGCAACAGATGCCGTGCTTATACTCCCTAGAAAACAGGTCGAATGTGATTTCTAAAAAAACAAAGAGGACTCTATCAATGATAGAAGGATTATATAGACGAGTGCCTGCGTGGAGACCAACTACAGAACTCGCGCGTTTTTGTTTTTTTTTACCTCGCTCATTGTCCTAAGCTCTTTCATTCTATTATGTACAAGTCTGAAACCCGATTGCCTTCCGCTTCTACGTTTATAGTGCGAATCCTTAGCAATTTATTTTATTCAGGAACTCCGAGTGACTTGCACAGCAAGGTTATTATTAGTCATGGCACATGGCACTGCTTTCATGTAGGCCTTCTCGATATTAGTCAATTTAATGAGCACCTCGCAAGATAAACGATCCTAACGATATTTCCAGGTATGAGCAACTTTTTATCTCTAGACCACGTATCCCCTCCGGTACTACGACTTCATCAAAGAGCAGTTCTAAAAATCTTTTTTGCTTCAAAAACGCGAAAAAAGCAGCACTTGATCCCGAGATACGGTAATGAACAACGCAGCTCGTCTAATCTGAGTGGAACGTGACCCTACCCATTTCTGCTGGACAGCTTTGACTTTACCTGAACTCGTAAGGCGGCAGCTTTTGTGTAAGTTTATAGAATGCTTATTCTACTCATGCCTTCAACTAATCACTAAACATATTCTTGCAGTTAACCGCCTAAGCTGGCTCATAAAGCAGAAAATGCACTACCTTATTCGGTTTATTTTCAAGTAATCGAGTGGGAACTAAATGACCAGGTTCAGATATTTTATGAGGGAGGTCAGAAAGAAAGTCGTTCAACTTTTAAGAGGCCTCAGATGTATCGCCACGTTCTTGGCGAATGTATATTTCTCAATGAAGCCTCGATAGCAATGTCAAGGAGAAAGAACTTCTTTCAAGTGGTAAGTGAGCTGGCGAACTTCTGGTTGGGAGGTGCAAGTGTTTCGCCGCAACGTTAACTGAAATTTTTTATTGCTTTATTTAAAAAATTCACACTGTATTTATGAAAAAAAACATGCCCGTGCTGGTGATGGTAGTGCTTGCACTGAAATGCTTTCCTAAAGCACTATATGGGTGAGCGGCTTTGGTTGGACTTTCTACGCGTCCTTATGCATGAAACACTCTCTCTGACACGCTCTCTTCTTTAGGTGAACGTACGAATGGCACACACATTCTCCGAGGCTGTGGAAACTTAACACCGCTAACATATCATACGGGATGATTTCGAACTTCTCTTCAAGAAAGAAAAACAACTTTATTTTTTTTAAACAGTGCCTTGAGATAACGGATACTATCAGGATTAAATGACGGTTCCTCCCGTAATGTCAGCTGCTGTGTGTATAGTCGCCAATTAGCATCCCAGCTCTAACAACAATCGATCCATGGTCGTGACATAGACAAGCTGAGAGACTTAGGACAAGTTGGGAGAGGCTTAGCACACTGTTTCCACGGACGCACTATGGCAGGCCAGGCTTTCTTAAATAATGAATGCTCAAAGACAATGCGGAAACTGAACCATAGTTGATGCGACCATTATGTTCATTGTAGGTGTTTCTAGTAATGGTGCAAATCCTTTAAGACTTGTAAGAGCTCAGCTATGTGAGGGCGTTTCGGAGATGTGAAAGTGACTGTTTTTTTTATTTTCGTTGAGTGCGTCCCTGATCTCATTGCGTTTTATGCCTCTGAGCTGAGCCAGAAAACGCTGGTGGGGACGTGTGCAGCAACAAAATACACAACGAATGCTTTTTCTTTGTGCTCTTGGTTCTTAATTGCATTCAGGTTCAGTCTGCAAATGTTGCAACTGGTTGACGTATTGCTCAATTTTGCGCAAATAATGTTGCAACCGACGGGAGCACTCATCTTGGCAGCAATAATTAATGATCGCTTTGCGGAGGCAGATGCCACTGAAGTACCTCGACGTCAACCGTATAAGGCGCATACACTTCTAAGTAAGTCGGGGAATCCTGCTGTCTCCACAAAGTGCGGCAAATCCGCGGTGGCACGAGGATATCGATCGTAGCTGATGCGCGCTTGCCCGCGTTGCATCTAGGCGCAGCAGCTGCAATCAGCTCCAATCCGTTAGTGCCTGCGGCGGTATCTGGCTACACAGCCCATCACTGGCTGATTATTAATGCCTCTACAATGCGGCTGCGTTGAATTTTCTTTTTACAAGAAACACTGTGTTAGGGACTGCAACCGCGGTAAACTTCGTCGACCTGTGAACACCCGCCCATCGCGCGCGGAGGTCGGGCGATGGGTGCAGCTCGTACGCCATGAGTGGCGTGGGACGGTCGGGTGAGCTGCAGTCAGCAGCCGTGGTGCGGCATGCTCGTGCGTACAATAATCGTCAGCAACTGCAAAACAGAGCTGTTGGTAAGGCCGAAGGCTCCGCAGCCAAACACAGCCTCCTTGCTTCACGCGCGCAGCTAATGTTCTGGACTGTCACAAACATTAGAGGGAAACAACTGGACAAGCTGCTTCCTTGGCTGCGCCCCGAACGTGAATGCTGCCGCCCCATGGTGGACGTGTTCTAATGGATCAACCGCGTGCCTGCAAAGTCGAGCAGCAACGTCAACGCTCCCGCCGGGAGAGATTTCTGTTTAATCGTTGGTGTTATAGCAGTAGCTTGGCTGCGTAGCTCTTCATTTAACGCAATAGCGTCAAAGGCCTCGTTGTCCAGAAAATCCGGTGTCGGCGTTGTGAGCGGAAAACCACAAGCATGACTCTGGCAGGTGGTTCCCAGACAGCAACCTAGGAATCTGGTGAGCCGAGTAGGTCACGTCACCATGAGGCGTCATCACAACCTGCCCACCGTAGCAGGTGGCCGTTAAATTAATGATTGCTCTCTCGGGGAGAGCAACCTGGGCCGCACAACGTTCACTGCTGGGAGCTCCTGCCAACGCAGGGCAGAGGCGCATCGTTTAACCACGGACCACTGGGCCAGGAAGGATTTGTAGAGTGCCAGAGATCTATGAATGTAAGTAGACAATATCCTTCTGCATTAATGGGAATTAACCCGTTACGCTATCGCATCATAGCCGTAAGGCGGAGCTTTGGTGTCCACTAAAATATTTTATTTAAGCAATGTGATGTCTCATCTACTGGCTGTATGTTTGTAGCAGTCACTTACTTCAGTTAACAGTAAACAGGAAGTGACAATTTGGTCCTAGTACACTCTCCATTTTTGATAAATCGCAAGCTCATCAAGCATTTTATATATGCCTAACACAGCAGTTCTATAGAGGCTCGCGGAAGTGCTACAATGTTCCGATGAGTAGACCTCACTAAGAAGAAACTGAGAGCGTATAACCTCAAGAAGGAAGAGCTGAATAAGTGCATCTTTTGACAATGAGTGACAATGTCATAAGATGTTTTTATGCGTTAAAAGAAAAGCCTGCTGATTGCCTAAGTCACTGCTTGTTCAGATGTGGGATTTTTTTTTCATAAAAGAATTGAAAAGCGCTGATTTCAAAGCTTTCATCAGTCTAATTCGCAGTTTTCCTGCAAAACATTTCAAGACAAACCTGGCGCCTCTGGAAGAACTTATTCACGAGTATTCATTCGTCCAGCAAGCCCAACACACTCGCAAGAGCAGGAAACTGCGAAGCTGACATAATAATAGGTAGCCCCTACCAATGTGAATTGAATTTACCCTCAAAATTTGATAATGTTAGTGATGAAGCAAAATCATGTCCTTCAGCAGGAAATCAGCATGAATATCAATTTACCTTTCCAATATTAGGGCGTAAACAAATATATATACTGTTCGAGGAAGTGGCAAATAAGCTTTCAAGTTAAATCTTTAATGTGTTTTTTTTTGCATTGTACACATAAAACAGCCTTAAATGTTATCTTTCTTTTTCTCAGCACTCAACGCAGGCGCCCTTATTTCTCTCGAGGAGAGCCCCATCATTCCTGCTTCCTTCCCTTCCAGCGGGTGCCAAAGAGGCTACTTTGGAGGGGTGCCTTCAAAAAAACAATTACGATAACCTTTCATACCAAAAAGTGGTCATAATTCAAAGAAAATATTAATTGCCATCTCGTTTTAATAATTAAGATACGCTTATTGGAAAACCAATAACAAATTTTCGCTAGCGCAGGTAAATTTAAGAAATTGGGATGTCGCCAATTAGCAACAATGAGCCTTTGGACCACTTTGAAGAGCAAGTCAGCGGTGTAAAAATAACAAATCGAAAGCGAAGAACAAAGCTTAAGCCCGGAGAGTGTAAACTCTTCGTATGCATCAAATGTCTTCCTATTTTTCCCAGTACATCTCTCACAAATTGAGAGACTATGGATTTGTAGATGTTACCTGTGGATTACGCATTCGCGAACCCTTATTCTTCAGACAGCTTGCTTACAGTGACTCCGCTTTTTGTCCGGAAAGCGGGAGCTCGATGGTATTAATAATATATGGCGCCCAAAAAGCATGTTGCGAATACATGGCACAGGGCACCAGAGCGTAAAACACATTGCGGCCTTGCTGCTTGTTCAGATCGGGAATCATCGTTCACTGTTATCACTCCCGCTTCTCAGCACAGAGAGTGAATGGCATGAAAAGCGATCGACGAGAAACGCCATACGACAGGCGGCAGTTAACATTTTCCTATGACTGGAAAGCTCTCCTCCTGTGTTTCTGATTTCGTCCCTCTCATGTGTGTCACGCTGGGAATAAAGATGAATTCGCAGCTACATGCCCCGTTAACTGTTTTAGTGGAGATTATGTTGCTATTTCCTTTTGTTCTTACCGCCTCCAACCTACACAGTGCCAACTTGTAAAGTTCAATCGCTGCTAACTCCTTAACGGTGACCCTGCACGCGGCACATTGAGAATCGCGATGCCCATTGCTAGTCACCTAGACAATCAGGACTTCAACATTGTTATTACACCGGAGGTTTTTCTTTACATCAGAGCATATAGCAGATACTGTCAGCCGTGGGAGGAATTAAAAATTTTGAGTTACGCATTGCGTACTAAATTACCCAAGATATATAATTTAGCGTTATAGATTTTATGAACTGAACGGGACGAAACTAAATGAGGAATGAAAAGGCAGAACTTCGAGCATCAACTCGGTGTGGCCAAATAAAGGAATCGGGGCTCTTCATTGAGGATGTCATTTCCCCGAGTCGCCAATAGTACTCATTGCAGTAGTGTTCAATATGTGCGGCACTTTCATTGAAGTGATCGTGTGAGCCTGTAACACATAGAACTCAAAAGTTTTGAGTTTTCATTTTATTATACGACCACTGGATGATGCGTAGAAGGGAGTTTTTGGCTGGAGGAAGCTTGGTGGCAAAAAATGTTAAGTGAGTGAACAACCTCCAACAAAGACGATGATGTGTGATCGATTAGAACAACTTTAACGGTTTTTCCCACCGACGCAATTTAGAGCTCAAAAAAAAAAAACCGGAGCTCCTCACGATGAAATGTATATAAAAGGCTAAGTTTTTTTGCTCAAGTTGTCCATGTCATGTTGCATATCTGAAGGCTCTATTTTACGGCTTTCGTCGGCGGTACCCTGCTGCGAAAGGACTTGACACCTTGAGTGCTTCTTCTCCTTCCTAGTTAACATTCGGCAGGATTGTTTCAAATATATTGCATTCGTTCCGTACCATAAACAACAAAAAGTCACCTATGTTAGCGTGGTCCGAGAAGCTGAGTTCTATGCGCCTTAAGTGCATACTGCTATGGAAGTCTGCAGTGCTATAGTCACAAAGGCAGTGGATTAAGACGTAGGAAGGAACTATCTGGAGGCGTTTTCTCTCAACCCCAACAACGGAATAGAAAAAACGTCTAGCGGGCCAATCCGGCCACGGTTGGCATTAGCTAAGTGCACAGATAATTGAGAAAGTGTGTCACACTTAGCAAGGAGATAGGATTAGCCGGAATACTCAAGCTCGTGGGAAGCACTAGAGCAGCAGTAGTTACCTCCTAAACTGATTAGGCCCCACCTCTTTTTTATTTCGAGCTCTCAATGGGCAAGACTAATTTGCGCTCTCCTGCTCATTAAAAGTTGTTTTGAACGTTAGTTCGCATTGCTCATGTCACTGTTACAACAATTGCCTTTTGTGGGCTACAATTAGCACAGAAAATTTGAACGACGCACTCTATCTGCTAGAGAATATTGTCCGCCACATGAAGAATGTTGCTTGGCGAGCTTCCACAAGCACTCTATAAAAATAGAGAAGTTTACAAAGTAAAGCTCTCCCACATGTACTGCACTTGACAATTTTTTTCTTGGATGGGTATGAAACGTCTTTTACTGTGTGGATTTTCACTAAAGGCTAAAAAACAAAGGTACGCCAAACCTAAATCCTAGTTTAGAATGTTTTCCTTGATACTGTTATAATTACATTTCAGTTTGTTTCTTCTTTCCTTGAGTTTCTGCGTGCGGCTTGAACCAGCAGCGTGTCCAGCGGTTTGTTGTTCTTACATGTAAACTATGATATATTACTTTAAAAGGAAGCAATTCAATTTTTGATCATTTGAAACTAGACCTTGACATATATTTTCTTTTTATCGTGTGCTCGAATCTAACGACGTCCACTACCACCACATCGAGCTGCGTTGCGCTACCCTTAGCTCTGAGAGCCGTCCGAGTACACCGGTAAAGTGGGTAAAGAAGCTTATTAACATCCATCAATTGTACACATCCGCGAGAAACATAATATAATTTTCTGCAATTACAAGTGCAAGGTGCAATGTGTTCATTTCGCGCTGAGCCGCTCTGAAGGGTGAAGTTGCAAACTGGTTTTTGTTGGTTTAAAGGTACAATAATAATAATAAACACCTTCATTTTCAGACAGTACATTTACAATTCTTAGGACAAGTCTGCCCAAGCCATAAAGGCTTGTCGGGCAGTACTCGGCAGTCGGTGAATGACATATATATGTAAAACAGGTGTGACAAGCAAGCAAACAATGATAAACCTTAATTTGAAAAGCAAACAAGAAAAAGAAAACAGATTAAATAACCGACATATGGGTTTTTAAGAAGTTCCTTAATTGTGACAGCGAAGAAACTGAAAAGATCGAATCAGGCAAAGAATTAAAAATTTTGGGTATGTAATAATTACGAGTGTAGCAGCGAGGTACCGTAAAACGGGGGTGATGTCGAAAAGAACGAACAGGAATGAAAGGAACCAAAAATTCGCTCTCCCAAAAGTGAGCACGAATAACTACATGATGGAAGAGGGCATCAAAAGAGGGCAGCTGTAAAAGCGAAAACAAATTGCAGTCAGGTGAAGCATCCGTGTTGTATGCCACGGATCGAAGGATGTTCCTTAGTATGGCGAAGAAGGAAGATGAAGAAAACATGCCAGCGAAACGGAGACATTGGCTCCGGCTTTTATGATCAATTTGCAGTGTTAATTATTTGTTACTGCGGTATAACTATTACCATTGTATCCGTGAAGGTGCGGGTTATCAACCAGTACCGGCGGCTACCACAAGGTACGAAGTTTCGCCAATTTTCCGGGATATTCTGTGGAGGTCGGCGCCGTTCCTCTAAGCCTAAATGAAGAGCTTGGAACTGCCCATAGCGAGGCCTAACCTTGGCGTGGGAAGGCTATCGTCTCAGGCGGCGGCTGTACAAACCGAGATGGCGACGTCCATTGTTCTGGACCCGGCGATTTCCGGCGTTAGCCAGATGTGTGTTGAGGTACAAGGGGAAGAAATCTCTTCAGAGGAATTCAACAACGGTGCAGACTGGTCGCACGTTGGCCGGCGTATAAAGACCTTGGCCGGCGAAGGGTTTGCCGCTCGCCAGCCAACACCTACGACGAACAACTTTGCCAGGAAAGTGAAAGCTTCGATGACGAGGGCAGCAAGGATGCCGGACGCCCTACCACGAGAGGAGACCAAGGTGATAGTGCAGCCTCGGGGAGGCCTTCATATCGCGAGGACTCAGATTGCCACCGTGGCATCGGCCATCATGACGGCGGCGAACGTTTCAAGGGACGACGGGGCAGCGGATACTTTCTGCCCCAACTTACAACAAAACATTATGGTGGTGAGTACCCCCGATGATACACGTGCCTCACGTTACGCTGAGATAAAATCGATCTGCATTGGTGGCACAGAACACGTGGTTGGCGCATATCAAACCGCACCATACAGCACCGTTAAAGGCGTTATTAGAGGTATCCCAATAGAGGACTCCCCGGCCACAATCGACCGGAACATTGTCACCTCGAGAAATCCCTTGGCACTTGGCGCGAAGAGGATTGGCAGCTCGACCACAGTCATCGTGGCTTTCAGGGGCCTGAAGGTCCCGAATTACGTGTGCTATGGTCCCGTTCTTACCAGGTGCAGCCTATATCGAAAACAATTCGAAGTATGTAAGCAGTGCGGAACGGTGGGTCACCGCTGCGATGTTTGTCCAAACCCCCACGTGAAAGCTTGCTTCGCTTGCGGGGCCGCTGACCCCAGAAAAGATCATAGATGCACCCCCACTTGCAAATTGTGCGGAGGGCAACATCTGACCGGTGCCAAGGTTTGTAAGAATAGGTACAAGACCCCATACGTAGTTAAAAAGAGGCAATGGGAGCGCAAGATGGCCGAACTACAAGCGCAGCAGCCACAACTAGCTTCACTCAGAGCTGAGGAATTTCCATCGCTGATGTCAAGACCTGTAACACCTGCCGGCCCAGCTGGTGGCCACGCGTCCATCTCAAAGAGCAGGGTCAGCAAGAATAGACAGGGTCAGCAAGAATAGACAGCGTAGTGTTAGCCGTGAGCGATCACAGTCACGTGACCGCGTGAGCTGGGCCGATGCAGCAAGGCACGATGCAAAGAAAGCACAGGGGGGTACCACCACCACCACCACCTCTAATAGCACCGCAACCTGTAAGACCGTTAGCACCATCTAGAACGCCTACGGCAACAACAGCAAGTCGAGGGAAGACGAGGTGATGAGGACGTTGAAGGAAGCCAATGAGGCAATCCGGGCGAAAACAACGAGCTCATGATGAAAGTGAGTAGGCACGAGGCCACTAATAGCAAGATGGCAAACGAGATCGCCACAATCAAGAGCCTTCTGACTACTCATTTCACCAGCAACGAAACACCCCAGTCAGTATTATGTGACATCACACCGGGTAATCACAGTGCTGTACCACCAACATCCGCCGAGAAGGAACCGGCACCCAAGAGACGGAAAATCGAGAACCCGAAGGAGCGTAAGCTTAATGACCGGGTGGACAACCTGAAAGATAAGGTTGATCACATCGAGGAGCATCTCGACGGGCTCGACGATTATATTAAAACAACCTTCACCAAGATGATTAATGACAAGTTCGCCGCCATTGAGCTGACGTGTCAGCAGTTAACGAACGCAATACACCAAATAACGCAGCAGTAAAATCCGCAACAATCATGGCCGCTTCAGCAGCAGCACCAACTACAACAACAGTGAAGGGTCTCGTGACCTGGCACTGGAACTGTAACGGTTTCGCTAGTAAGAAGGCAGTCTTGCAGCAACACATAACACAAGTAGCACGCAAGCCCGACATCATCCTGATACAAGAGACTCGCACTGATGCGGTATCGCTACCTGGTTATCGGGTATACGCCAAGTCTCCGAAGGTTACCGGTGGTAGAGGGATATGCACATTGGTTCGCAAGGGACTCACCTTCATTGAGCATGAGTTGCAAAACAGTAAAATTGAATACACTCTCATCGAGGTCGTTATGGGCAAGAAACAAAAGAACAGCACTTTTCTGCTCAACGTCTACAGCAGCCCTTTACACAAGAAACAGAAATTCAAGACGCTCCTTCACATAGCAAGCACAGTGGCGGGGAATCACAGGCTCGTCGCCTGCGGGGACTTCAACGCGGCGCACCCGGCATGGGGATATAACAAGCAATTGGCCAAGGGGCGCGACCTGTTCCAAGACACAATAGACCTGGGCTTCGCCCTCATCACAGACCCGACTGATCCTACGAGGATTGGGAACTCTGTGTCCAGAGACACGACGCCGGACCTCACGTTTGTGAAGAACGACGAGAAGGGCAGTATCTCCTGGCACTACACGGGGTGTGAGCTCGGTAGCGACCACTACATCGTAGAGGGCATCATACCAGAGGAGATCAAGGCCTCGCAGGACACCAGAAAACATAATTTTACGGATTGGGATGCCTTCCGTAGCCTATTACCAACGGAGGTGGAGGAAATCGAGAACATAGCAGAATGGTCAGCCCATATCGCGGGGAAGATCAGGGAGGCGACCAAGGTTATAGAAACGGATGAAAATGTTGACAAGGTTGACAGCCGCCTGGCGCATTTAATCGCGGCAAAGCACTATATCCTAAATAGATGGAAGAAGCAACGACTCCACTGGAGCCTCAGGAAGAAGGTGGCGGAGCTGAATCACGCCATCGAAGCCCATTGTCGGGTGCTCTGCACGCAACAGTGTAACGAAATCTGTAGCGCCGCAGACGGCCAAATGCATTGCGATAGGACCTGGAACTTATTGCGGCATCTGCTCGACGAGACTAAAACAAAATCCCACCAACGCGACCGCCTCGCAAAGATCATTTACAGATCAGTCAAAGAGTACGGGGAACCCGAAGTAATCAAACGTATAGACAGCAAGTACCTCCCAAATACACCCACGGATAGCCATCCCGAGTACAGCGGTCAAGCTAACGAGAAGCTGGACCGCGACATCAGCGTCGAGGAGGTTCGAGCGGCCCTGCACCAACTAAACAGCAGGTCAGCGGTCGGCCCAGATAACATCTGAACAGAGCCCTCAAGAAACTCAGCGATGTGGCGATCGAGAACCTCACCGGTTAATACAATAAGTGCTGGAGGGCGGGGTCACTGCCCCAGCAGTGTAAGACTGCCAAAACAATCCTTATTCCCAAACCAGGCCGGCCACCGAACACGGACAACCTCCGGCCCATCTCGCTCCCGTCCTGCGTGGGCAAGGTGTTGGAGCACGTCCTCATGTGTAGATGGCAGGATTACCTGGAGGAGTCGGGACTTTATCCCACCACGATCATCGGGTTTCGCCGTTCCCTCAGCACCCAAGGTGCGATGATTCTCTTGAAAAACGATATCATGGACGCTGATACCCGAACGAAAGATAACAAGGCTATCCTAGGGCTGGACCTGCAGAGCGCCTTCGACAAAGTGAAACACTCTGCGATCCTAGCCCAGGTGTCCACACTCAACATGGGCACAAGAACGTACAATTACATCAGGAACTTTCTGACGGGGCGGACTACCGAGCTCTACGCCGGAGATCTACGGCTCCAACCGAAAAGGCTCGGCAGTGTCGGGACCCCCCAGGGCTCGGTCATCTCCCTGTTGTTATTCAACCTCGTTATGATCGGGGTGGCCAAGCGACTCTCTCGAGTTGAGGGGGTCCGGCACACTATCTATGCCGATGACATCAAGCTGTGGGTTCCGGGAGGCAGCGATGGTCACATTGAGACCACCCTGCAAGAAGCCGTCGACGCGATCGAAGACCAGCTAAACGGATCCGGATTGATCTGCTCACCGGCCAAGTCAGAACTCCTGGTGTTACCACCAAAGTACGTCAGACGTAACAAAAGCGAACCGAGGGATTACGAGGCCATCAAGATCGTCACGAGGAGCGGTCAAGTGATCCCTGAGGTCGACAAAATCCGGGTGCTTGGCATGATTATAGACAAGCGACGGGGCAACGGTGAGACCATTTCCCGTCTTACAGCCAAGATTACCAACGCAATACGCCTCATCCGACGAGTCGCCAACCGCAAGGCCGGTATGAAAGAAGAAAGTTTGATTCGGCTTGTGCACTCCTTCGTTGTTAGCCACGTCACCTACGTTGCAGCCTTTCACAACTGGATGCAGTGTGAAAAGAATAAGATCAACGGCCTCATACGCCGAGCTTACAAGGCAGCGCTCGGCCTGTTCGAGTGTACGGACACCAACAAGCTCCTGAAACTTGGGGTCCGCAATACCCTTGAGGAACTTGCGGAAGCGCAACAGACTGCCCAGCTGGAGTGGCTCTCTATAACCGAGGCTGGTAGGCGTATACTTCATTACTTGGGCTTCACGCCCAGGTTGAAAAAGGCCACTAGTGACGTTCCTGTTCCCGACGGGACCCGATGCCGGATTCGGGTAGACCTCATCCCGAGAAACATGAACCCTGAGTTTAATAAGGAGCGAAGAGCGGCGAGGGCCAAATTCCTCATCGACTTTCTGGCCAAGGATGCGCACGCCAGGTTCGTGGATGCGGCTGAATACCAGGGAGACCACACGGCGTTCGTAGCTACTGTCATCGATGCGTCATCACGCGCCATGAGGGCAGCGGCAAGCTTACGGGTCCCAGAGGCATGTCAGGCGGAGGAGGTAGCCATTGCCTTGGCCATTGCCGACCCCGGATGCCAAACGGTGCTGTGTGATTCCCGAAGTGAAGTGCGGAATTATGCCAAGGGCAAAGTGTGCGGTGAGGCTGTGCGCGTTGTGTTCTCGACTGACCTACAACGGGAAGAAAGGTATGTCAGACTCAGGTGGTTCCCGGCGCATGCGGGCAACGATGCGTCGGAGAAGCACGCTAACCACAACGAGACGGCACATGCAGTGGCGCGAGCGCTAACCAACCGCGCCGCTGCAACCGACCGTCCAACGTAGTGTAGTGCCAAAGACCACATGACAACATTCAATGAACTTACGCAGTTTGACCGCCTCGCTCGAAGGACTTTCCCACCCCAACACCCGGGACTGAGCTGAGCGGAGGCGGTGCTGTTTAGACAACTACAAACTGGTTCTTTACCAACCCCGGTGTTAATGACTCATCTATACCCAAACTTATATGAAAGTGATGTGTGTCGCGTGTGCCAGCGAGAGAGGGCAACTCTGACGCACATCCTATGGGACTGCACAAAATTCCCCGACGAGGCTTCTAAAAGCATAACGATTCCGCCGCGATTGGCGGATGCGGCGGAATGCTCTGACCGTGACGTGCAAACCTGGGCCGTCCAGCAGGTCTCGGCGGCTCTTGAGCGACAAATGCCTCAGATCCTCCGCTGAGTTGCCGCCTCGGCCCCCGTCACGGCGCCATTAGGTCATGATGCCGTTAGGCCATGACGTAAATAAAGTTGTTCCTCCTCCTCCTCCTTAGTATGGCATTTAATTTCATTCGCCAAGTTTTTGAGCAATGATAATACACAGTGACTACATATCTGAGGATACCATAAATAAGAGCATGCGCAACAAGCTTGCGAGTCTGAAAAGGTAATAAATATCGAACATTGTATAGTACACATGATAAACCACGAAGCTTGTTACATACTACAGTAAGATGACGGTTCCAAGACATATCTCTGTCAAAAAGTATACAAAGGTACTTAACACTATTTGAAAAAATTAATAGGAATGCAACAAGAATTAAGACAATGCGAAGAATGTAAGAACAATGGTTCAACAGACGAAAGCTTTTTATGGCGATTATGAAAACAAATGAGTTTAGTTTTTGTTGATTAATTGAAATCGATTTAAGAACCAGTCCATAACATGCACCACATCTGTTCTAAGAGCCTCCATGGCCAGAAGCAACGAAGCATTTGTTGACAACAATAACACGTCATCGGCGTATTGAAAAACATAACATTCTGTCACAGCACTTGATAAATCATTTACAAATAAATTGAAAAGCAAAGGCGATAAAACAGAACCCTGTGGAACACCAGCCGACAGAAATGATTCAGAACTTTGATGCCCGCTGATTTCAACAACTTGAGCCCGATTAGAAAAAAAGACTTTCAGCAAATTATTAAAAGGACCCCTAAACCCCATGACATCAAGTTTCTGAAGCAGTAGGTCATGCCGAACACAATCGAAAGCTTTGCTAGCGTCCAAAAACAGACCACATGCGAATTGGTTATTATCAAAACATGAGTAAATAATATCAGTAAAAGTTTCTAATAACAAAACAGTTCCTTTACCTTCAATGAAACCAAACTGTGCCTCTGATAGGATATTATTCGTGAAAACAAAACTGTACATAACTTGGAATGGGTGCTTTTCAAGAATCTGCGCAATCGCAGGTAGAATTTAAATAGGCCTGTAATTTTCAATGTCTTTTAAAGAACCACTTTTATATAATAGAATAACTATGGCAACTTTTAAATTCTGTGGAATGAAGCACTCAGTAATGAAACCATTCAACATAAAAAGATGTACTGCCTGCAAATTCCTAAAATTCCGTTGGAGGTCACTCATTCTTATTTTGTCAATACCTGCAGGTTTCTTCGAATTAAAGCTAAATATTATGCTATGTAGGTCCTGGTGTGTAATAGTCGGGAGAAAAGCTGAAGAAGCTCTGCAATACAAAGACCTTGGAACCTCATAGTGGGATAAAGGAAACTTCCTGGAAACCTGAGAGAAAAATGCATTAAACTCAGAGGCAGCAGAGGGCAAATGAATCGCTAAAGGGTTGTTTCGGGTTTCGTCCAAAAAGGCAATTGATAGTTGACCAAGTTTTATGTGAAGAGTGTTGGTTGTTACGAAAAGCCGAATTGAAATAGTTACGTTTTGAAGCTCGAATCATGGCATTGACTTTATTTCTAAGCAACCTGAAATTATCTTTGAGGCGTGTGTTGTTGGGACTACGCTTGCAACGTGTCCAAAGGGCATCTTTTTCCGCAATGGCCTTCAGAATGGTACTTGTTAACTAAGGAAGGTATGGGTTGCGTTTTTTGATCACTTTGACCTTTTGTGATGAGGCTATTATAGAACTGACAACCTGCACAAACCTGTCATACAGGTTAAAAGAATTAACTTCCTCGAGGAAAGAGACCCAGTTAAAATTGGCTATAAGGTTATCAAATGTGGCAGTGTCTGTATATGAAATTCGCTCCTTATTGGGGTATGATTTATTTTAAGAAGGAAAAAGAATATGAGAACCTACAAAGTAGTGATCTGAAAGTTTATATGTAATTACCGAAGCGAAAGACTGGGCAAACGGTGCTCTTATATTGATGTGATCTATACAAGAAGCTATGAAATGATGTCCCAGGTACTCTTCTCTTGTGTAGTCTTTTATCACTGGTTCAATACAATGTTTTGCCAAGATATTTAGGTACTCGCAAACAAATGAACGTGCTGGTGACAAGGTGTCAATATTGAAGTCTCCTATGAGGCATATAAAATGATTTGGCAATAGGGAGCCCAAAAAATTGTCGAGCTCAGAAAGAAATTCTTTCACATTTTGGGAAGGAGGCCTGTAAAATCATAGTAGAGTAACCTCCGAACTTACGAATGGTATCTGCAATGCAACGCACTCAGCAAAGCAGAATTTGGATTGTAAAGGGCTACCCGCCGCGGTGGTTCAGTGGTTAGGGCGCTCGACTACTGATCCGGAGTTCCCGGGTTCGAACCCGACCGCGGCGGCTGCGTTTTTATGGAGGAAAAACGCTAAGGCGCCCGTGTGCTGTGCGATGTCAGTGCACGTTAAAGATCCCCAGGTGGTCGAAATTATTCCGGAGCCCTCCACTACGGCACCTCTCTCTTCCTTTCTTCTTTCACTCCCTCCTTTATCCCTTCCCTTACGGCGCGGTTCAGGTGTTCAACGATATATGAGACAGATACTGCGCCATTTCCTTTCCCCAAAAACCAATTATTATTATTATTCTTATTGTAAAGGGTAGGCATTCCATTTGCTGTGAACAAAAACAAGAATTCCACCGCCTGGCCGATTTGAGCGTGTGAAAGAGAAACTAGAGTAGCTGGGTAACGAAAAAGAGGAGAGAAGTGTGGAAGGGATGTTAATTTCGGTAAGTACAAATGCATCAATAGTGTTTTTAGAGGTGTCAACAACAGCCAAAAATTCATACCAATGTTTTCGCAAGCTACGTATGTTTACATGAAGTACACTGAACGCGTCCTCCTTTGGCGAGAATAAGTTACAAAATTCATCAATATTGGCGCAATGGGAAAAGGTAGAGTTAATGATTCAAACTAGTCTATCTAAATCAGTAGAATCATGGATTCGAAAAATAGAAGAGACTTCGGTCTTCCTAGCCAAAATTTTTCTGTTTGACCCAAACAAATTTAAAATTATTTGCCTTGCCTTTCTGCTTAGCCTCCCAAAGTGGTTTCCTGTTTGATGTGGTGAGGTTGTCGTTAAAGTATATTTCAGATAGCTCCCCTTTTTCCACTAGGGGCATGATCTGGCTTCGATGACTCATCCATTTTTCTTTCGCAGCGACAGAAATGAATCTCTATCACCAGCAGAATTGGTTTTTTGTCTTTTTTCTGCGAGAGACAATGATCTGCTTCACTATCTAAGTCAGTTAGCTCAACTTTCAGCTTCTCTGCTAAGTTCTTTAGTGCGTCTGACACCTGCTCACCTTGCTTAAGAGAGAACCCCTGTATTTCTAAGTTCTGCAGCCTGCTATATTGCTCCATGTCGTTAATCTCTTTCTGAAGGTGTCGTAGTTTTTCGTTTTGGCCCGCCACTGTGGTGTTCAGAATAAGCACTTCATCTTGAAGCTTCTGGATTGTGGTCTGTTGGTTAACAGTGGATTTAACTAAGTCGCCATATTTCTCCGGGAAGAAAGAAATAGAGGCGTGTATACTTTATTTGATTCTTCTAGCGACTCAACATTCGTTTTCAGCAACAACAACTCATCCACTCTTCGAGAAAGTGAGCTGATGGCGTCCTTAATTGGCAACAAGCTATCTTGTCAAAAAGCTCCTGAAGAGTTCTTGACGAGCTCGTCTTTTCATTTTCTGAATCCGTACTACTCTCTGAACCACACTGCAGACAGCGCCAGTCGGCGTACGCTTCAAACCCTCTGCTGGCAGCAGACTTTGCAGTAACCCCTGAACATTTTTTTTAAATGAAACAACTTGTTACAACCAGAACACGTTAAGTAATTCCCTGCGGAGGGCAATGCTTCACAACATTTGCAACAAGTTGACATAGTCACAAATAACACGATGAAACAGAAACGCAGTCGGCGGTGGGCAAAAGACAAAATCGAGAGTGCAAAAAAATACAATTCTCACCTGCAATAAAGCTGTGATCAGCACCAGCCAAACGCCCGCCACCGACTGCGCGCAGTGCTCGTTGACAGCGCCTTTTATCCTCCTAGAATTTGGCGGGGGCGGGGCAGGAAGCGCTCAGCACGATGCCCTGGTGATAGTGACCACGCTGCGCTGTGGTTTTCCAGGTATGCTCCGTCTTGCATCAAAGGTGACACGTATCGCCGGTGATACCGTCCGCTTCGTCCTTGTAGATCGCGTCTGGCTTGTAGATCTGGGGCAGTTGCGTAGGTGCTACCTGCAATAAAGCTGTGATCAGCACCAGCCAAACGCCCGCCACCGACTGCTAAAGGTCTTTTGCATACTTGCTTCTCAAGTACTCAATAATTGAGAAAAAAAGCAAAGTGAAAAAATAAATAATGAGCAGACGCATGCCTAGAGGAAGTGCGTTTTTATAACTTTCAATAGTTTTTTTCGACACTAGGAGACAGCAAGCTCTCATTGAGTTTTTTTGTTATGCTGAGCTGGACAAGAAAGTCCGTATAAAGATCACGAACGTGTGCTTCAGTTAGTTTAGTACAACAACGGCTGATCAAGAGCCCAATAACGTCATTTTTTGAACAGAACATAACAGAAATGGCTGTGAGGAATATTTTCCTTTCTGACGTACTAGGACAATTGCGAGAGCGTGCGCTTTTGTGGTGGCTTAACTATGTTTTTTTTCTTACGACATAGATCAGTACGGAAAGCCGAGCCAGTAGTCGTAGATAGCTGGAGTTTCCTCGAGAATTTCCATATGCCAAAAAACAGATGAACGCAATGCTTTTTGAGTCTCTCGAGATCCTTTGTGCTGAGAATTTTCGAGTATTTTTTTCTAGCGTTGAGCAAGTACACGCGCGGAGAGAACGTACTATCGCTTCCTCCACGCTGTATCATAGAATGGTGACCTTCGTCGACAAAGGGAGCCTTCCTTTAAGGTAGAGTACGAATGTCTGCTAGCTCTGCACCAGTGTGCTTTGTGCAGCTTAGCTCTTTGGAAATTGAGAAAGGATGTCTCAATGACGATGACATACTGACCACGTTAGAAGGAAAGAAAACATGCTTCAAACATCATAGGGTGCATGTTGGCACCTATTCACAATTTAACATGCATAGGGTTCTTATGCAACGAGCGTTTTAGCGGATATCAGATTTCATCAACTTACAATGCAAGATAACTTTAAAGGCCCGTGAATATAGGACCATCGGATTAAGACGCCGCGTTTGTTCTGCCATTAAGGCGAGCATTGCACAAGAGCATTGTTATCCACCTAGTAATTGAGATGTGGAAAGAGTGCGTGATTTGAACTGACGCCACCAAGAAATAAAAATTAGCTGCGGTATAACTACTGCGAACCTGGTTAGAGAGCTAAAGCTGTTTTGCATCGGGCAAGTAGACGCGGCTTGCCCTCTGTTACGTTGAGTGCGTTCCCCACAGTGGATAGGCATCAGGCCCACCCTGCCACCCTGGCAGGTGTCAGGTAAATTAGTGGCTGACTGCGAGATCTTTGTCACCCAATGAATGCTGCGGCCGATTCTACAACCGGTACCAGCGAATCGAGAGGTCAAAGGTCAAGTGGTGCAATACCATAGCGGACCACATATGGTAATGCCTATAGCCAGACTTCACTTCTGGCTGAATTGAAGGTCGACCGACAACGCACGACGATATCGGCATTACCTGGCGTAGTGCAGCTTTCGCTTCAAAATAACAAAACCACTGTAGAGGTGCAGGAGCACGTTCTCCATGCCATATCAAAGGCAACTTTGGCAGGAATTTCCTGTAGGAAAGTTTGATTTGTTCTCTACTCGAAGCACCCTTCCTTAAAACCGGCATACGTCTTTGCTATGCTAAATCTCTATTTCAGGCAGCGTTCATGTGAAAACAGGGGCCGCGTAATCCGCGCACGCGCGGATGTTAGAAAGTGCCCTGGAGCTGCTCATAGGGCTGTTCTTTTTCATTGACACTAGTATAAGTCGGCTTGCGCTACTCAATCCTACATACTGCGCAGTCCATGGAAGATGTAATCTGTATGCAGCCAACCGATCACAACGGAAGCATGAGTTTATTTAGCTGTCAATTCTTCAAGGCTATGGAGGTCTACGAATATTCTAGCAATATTGCTGATTTTTTCACCACGCTCCAAGTATCATGTAGAGTGCTGAATAATGATAATTATAATTTTTATTCCACCATTACCTCGTACAAGATAAGAGGCACATAACTGTACACCTATCTATTTTCTTTCCATGGCTCGCGGGGTTATCCTTTACTAAAGCTGAACCCCTTTCGTTAGCCTCCACGTTTCTGCCCCGTAGGTGAGTACCGGTATGATACAGCTGTTGTACAATTTTCTCTTGATGGATATTGTTAACCTGTTATTCATGATCTGAGAGTACCTGCCACATGCGTTCTACCCCATCCTTGTCCTTCTAGTTATAGTTCTACTTAGAGACCGGAAGCGGGCAGTGTGGGTGAGGGAACAAACCCATGTTAATAACATCCTAGTCGAAATCAAGAGGGAAAAATGGGCTTGGGCAGGGCGTGTTCTGCGAAGGACAGATAACCGCTGGTCCTTAAGGGTAACAGACTGGATTCCAAGAGAAGGCAAGCGTATCAGGGGGGAAGGGGGAGGGGGCAGAAGGTTAGGTGGGTGGATGAGATTAGGAAGCTTGCAGGCATGGTGTGGCGAACGACAGGGTTAATTAGAGAAACATCGGAGAGACTTTTGCCCTGCAGCTGGTGTAGTCAGGCTGATGATGATGTAAACATATGCTGAAATCAATCGCATGGGTGTTCTTTCGACTTTTTTGTTTTTCCCTTTCAATAATCATGGTTTCATAAGAATGTATAACGTTACTTGCCTCTTTGCTTTTTATTTCGCTTCATAACTATATGACCACGCTAATACTTTACTTGTTACCCACCCCCCCCCCTCCTTATGTGATGCCCTACCCAGGGCCCTTAAGGGATGATAAATGATGATGATGATGACAAACAGAGGCTCTGAGTAAAAGTTGCCCATTGACAGCTTCACAAAACCCTGCCTCCACATTTCGGCGAAAGCACAGGAGGACGAGCAGCATGGTTGTTTACAATGACATAAAGAAAGAAAGAAAGAAAGAAAGAAAGAAAGAAAGAAAGAAAAAAAGAAAGAAAGGAAGAAAGAAGGAAAGAAAGAAAGAAAAAGGAAATGAAGAAAGAAATTTGAATTACTAAAAAAAACGAAGCCATAGGGCGCTCAAAAGCGGGAGGCAGGATCCTTCAAACCAAATCCCCGTTCTCTTATGGTTTATTCCTTATTAACGTAGTTTGCCGACTGAGTTGTTTTAGGTTCTCTACCTGGTGCTGGGTGTCTGAAGGGAACAAAATAGTCACGTTTTCCGCAAATCACTGTCTTTGAGAAAACCATGCATGGCCTAGGAAAAGAATCCAGTCAAAAACTCGACCAAACCTTCAATTTCAAGTCGCGCTAGCCAATCGAGTGTCCACGGGTCATCTGAAAAATTTCAGCTACGCCTGTTTCTTATGGTACCCATGCTGAAGTTACGAAGATTAATCTAGAGTGTCATGCAGTGACACTAATTACTCTTTCGCGTGCGATCAAGGGTTGAAAGACAGGATTGAAATGCACATAGATAGGCTGTTCAGACGTGCGATGAAAGCGCCACAGGAATTGGTGCGTATTTAAGAAGATGCTAATGTCTTGGCTCAACTCCGGATCTCCTGAGAACTATCGGTGGACACTCCTATATACGCTCGTAGTTTTCAAGGCCGTCACTTCAGTGCTTAATAGAATTCTTATCGCGGCTTTACAGCGCTCATTTTTTACCTCCCAATACTTTCGCTTTTTTTAATGTTGCTGGCATGGCTCGAAAATCATGGACAGCAATGAGGGTGAATCAACATGTGGCTATAAGGTTCTGTGTAAATACTAGCTAGGTTTCGCGATGGACCATCGAACTCAGGTTTCAGATTTTGCTGTAGCAACACACGTATGTATATATTTGTTCGCAGTTCCATATTTGTTACATGAACTAATTGAAAACTTTCTATATTGCAAAAAAAATTTCTGCATATAAAACTTCATCAATCAGCAACAGCCCACCGGGAACGCTTCTGGGCCATGCATTGCGGGTTGCTTTGCATATTGAGCGCTCTTAAATTCTTTAAGCTGAGAAGAGCTCTCGACCCCAGTTATACGAGGTTTAGGGCCTGAGAAGGGCAAAAAGACCTTCTACACGATTAGGAAACAAAAGCACTGAGTTTTGCCTTTCTTTTTTTGCAAAAGTTGTACATCCATACAAGTTCGCTGCTCCAAACTACATGTAAGATAACCGTCACCCGAAAGCACATGACGGACAGTTTGTATATCTGTGGCGCGCTAAAGATGTCTGAACATGAAGCGAATGCAGTTTTCTTTGGACGCCAAATACCGGGGGATATTTGGTGCTTATATGTCTTGATATTGTAGATTTAGAAAAGTGTTTTAGCCTCCATGGAGGGAGCTCAGAACTCAAAATTGCCTTAAGAAAAATTAAACATAAACAGAAAAATTATGTGCATTCTTGAAGCATTTATCGCATTAAAACATAATCGCATCTGTTACAACCTGATGACGGTTACAATACATCTCTAACAAAGAAAAAATTCCTTGCGGACATGCCATATCTACGAAAAATTACCAGGCAGCATGATTTGCTTGCCTCTCGTATAATGGATAGCTTAACCCAACTCCGAAGCTCTAAATCTTTGTAATGTAGGAAGAATCCTTGTTCTGAACCTTGGAGAGTTTTTGGTTTTTAGGGAAGCCTTAATCGCTGCAATATAGGAGTCACCATGAACTACGCAGCCTGGTAACTTTTGACAAAGGTGGTACAAACATTTTGCTTTCGTTTTGCAAACAGTCAGGTCTGACTTCACATGTGCGCCCTCTGGAGGGAAGACAACAAAATCGACAGCGTTGGGTAAAAGTTAAAAAAAACGGAGTAAATGACAAAGATTCACTGCCCCTTGTTCTCATTTCTATAGCGCATTGATGAAAGGCGAACATAAAGTAAGTTTGAACTTGGGACGAAAACAACACTAGAGTCCGGCGACGGTGAGCTAATGGATACCAGATATTCATCGTCACTTTCTGAGTGTTTGCAACGCGGTGAATTTCTAGTAAATCACGCAACTACTTTATTAATATTCGTTTGTGATAGCGCAGTTATACGGAACTATTTTCTAAATGTGCTGAATAAAATATAAGAAGCTAAGAGGATCACGACGCACCATTGAATAGAGGTCAGGATCGCGAATAGACTCGCAATGGACCGAACGTTTTCACGCAGAGAATAGAAACGACAAGTCGCGGCATCAAGCATGATCAAGTACGAAGGCAGTCGAGACATCGTGGCGCCTTCGATGACTCCGAGGGCCACTCAATACATGCCACGTCTGTCGTTATTAGACGCCAAGCCGTTTCTCACGAGGCGCTGACGAGGAGGGTCAAGGCGAAGCAGGAAAACAACCGGAGAGACTTGCCGTTCTTGGGTCAGGCCACACGCCCCACTTGAAGCGATTTCGTGCAGCGCTCGCTAGACGTTTCCATCGTCCCAAAATATTATGAGAAATCACCCGACAAGAATAAGCACCCCGCAAAAAGCAAAAAACTGTACCACGTGGTCTCTGAGTGCCCCGCTTTCAGCGCTCCTCGCATCTTTTCCCAACAAGCCTCTCAACCTACTCGACAAAAAGAAAGCTAGCCTTGGACCCAATCGAGATGCACAGTCAGTTTCCTCCGCCAGGGCCTTAACGCGATTTTCAACTTCTTAGACGCGCCTTGAATTCGAAGTAAAGGGAGTGCTTTTTCACTCAGTTTCCTCACGTCCATGTTTGTATCCGAGGCCTTTTTTTGTTCAGTCAGCACTTACTTCTGGGGGTCGACAGCGACATTTGTGACGTTTGCTTCGCACTCAGATGAAGAAAGCTTGTTGACCTAATTGCACCGCAACTGTTGGCACGACTTGGAGCGAAGTGGAACTCTGAAAGCAAGTTTGTTTTAAAGCTCGGAGTTGGCGAACTAAATTGAGAGCAAGGTCTCGCTGCTTCACTTTATGCGGTCTAAGTTAAGTCCTAAAAAGTATAAAAGAGCATATAGGTTTATGCTCTTTCCTTTCTTTGAATGGCGGCACACAACCGCCAGGCAAATTACCCTAATTTATTATAGCAGATTTCAACTTGGCTTCAGATCGATATGTATTAAGGACAGGTCTCGTCTCCCGCTTGAAACTGGACATAAAATAAGTGGTACGTTTTTAACGTAGTGAAACCGAGTAGACATGCGAAGGCATGTGTTTATCCTGGTTGGGTCATGCTTTTGTTTTGATGGATCATTGGCGCACCTGGCGACGATTATAGTTCAAAAGTAGTATTAGTTGGTGAATACGGCGATGTGCAATTCACAGTACGAGAGCGTGTATATTAGTTCGATTGTGGTATTAGTTGAAGACGACAACGTTCAATGCACAGTGCATGAGTGTGTTGCAGTGTAACACGTGGCGTGACCGACTGCGGCGATAGCATAGTGCTCTCATGCAGTGGACAACGAAGCTGA
Source organism: Amblyomma americanum (assembly GCF_052857255.1). Classification (NCBI taxonomy): domain Eukaryota; kingdom Metazoa; phylum Arthropoda; class Arachnida; order Ixodida; family Ixodidae; genus Amblyomma; species Amblyomma americanum. The sequence continues at coordinate 69,613,517 of NC_135498.1, read as the reverse complement.
GCTGTTCGCGCCGCCAAAAGTTAAATTCAAGCCCCTGTAATATCTATTTCTTTTATATATGGTTTGGTCATGGTCAGTTTGCAGATTAAGCTTCACACAAACTCGGTCAACTCAATGTACAGTTCATTGGGCAGACCGTTAACCCTCTACTAATTAGCTTTATTAACCACCGCGCTCATATCCTATCCATACCCAACCTCCCCTTGTCCAAACACTTTAATGAGAAAAATACCCATTTGATGCAATTAAGTTAACTGTCCTACAGGGTGACTTCAACGATACCCGTGAAAGAGAGCAACGCGAGTCATAGTTTATTTAAAAATTTGGAACAATTCCTCACTGCTTAAATGAAAGGCCGGGTGTATTGTTCTCCATCCGCCCCTTTCAGAGCAAGTGCTTACCCTGCGAGTGCCGGCTTGACATTCCTCGCTCGTTTCTCGCCAGCGGCATCTCTTTCAAGCTTCGCCCGTCCACTTACACAATGTTCTTCATCCCCCGCCCCTATCTTCCCAGTTAGACAACCTAACCGAGTGGGGTGCAATTGAAGAGCCCTCGCTTAAACGCTCCCGGCATTCACATTCACCCCCCCTCACAACACTTTCCCGAACTCGGATGTATTGCCGCCTGTGTGTGTGTGCGTGTGCGTGTGCGTGTGCGTGTGCGCGCGCGCGTGTGTGTGTGTGTGTGTGTGTGTGTGTGTGTGTGTGTGTGTGTGTGTGTGTGTGTGTGTGTGTGTGTGTGTGTGTGTGTGTGTGTGTGTGTGTGTGTGTGTGTGTGTGTGTGTGTGTGTGTGTGTGTGTGTGCGCGCGCGTGCGCGTGTGCGTGTGCGTGCGTGTGCGTGCGTGTGTGTGTGTGTGTGTGTGTGTGTGTGTGTGTGTGTGTGTGTGTGTGTGTGTGTGTGTGTGTGTGTGTGTGTGTGTGGTTTATAGGAGTTTAAATCAGGCTATGAGAGACGCCGTAGTGAAGGGCTCCGGAAATTTTGAGGGGTGTGTGTTGAGGGGTGCCCATTCTCCCCTCCTGTTGCGTCCGACGAACCCATCCAACTTCGAAGTGTCCGGTGATTACTATTTCAACTTGTGCCAGTCATGGGACCGACATATCTCGCGTTGTCAGAATCTTCTTTTGTGCACTACGTGCTGTCTTGCCTGTAACTATGGGGAACTTGCGCTGAAGTTTGCGGGGCCGATTGCAGCGCCATAACACATTGTCTAGCGAGAAGAGCAAGCAGTTTTGGGTAGTACTATTAGTACTTTTCCGCGCCACCTTCAGGCGCTTATTGGCATGAGACTCCGAGCTCTGTCGAAGGCGCACGTGCGCCGAGAGAAGCTAGGCAATGAATGCTGTCAGCCAAACGCGGGTATCTAATCGCGCAGAATGTGTTCTTGCGTTAGCAGCGGCCCAAGCGGCTGAGAAAAGCAGTTTTGAGTCACCGAATGGAACAATTGCAGTGCCACCTTGGCAGCGCAGGTTCCCCATAGCTTTGCATGCACACTCGTAGCTGGTTCCAACTCCTTGTGGAGTCAAATCACTCAAGCCTTCCTGTTATGCAACTGCGGCTCGCCGGAGCTACGATTGGACAGGGTTATTTATCGCCTTGTGCATTAATGAAAGGTTAAATTTGCACTTCATCACGCTGTGAGCCGCTACAGATTATAGCACGAAACACGGTTTGCAATAAGAAAATTTGGAAGGCACAAGCCGGAATCAGGCGTGAAGGCACAGGCACAAGCCGCAGGAATGGGTATTGATTTAGAGCTTTTTCTTTCGTGATTCATGTTGCATAACTGTCCCAACCCATCGGAGCAATGATGCAAGCCTTAGAAGGGTATTGACTGCCTGGATAAGAAGGATTTTCTACCTTCAGAGGGCCGGTTTCTGGCATACGTGGATACAAGTCAGAACTCGTAGATCGGATAACTGAAGTGCTTTTCCGTCACGGCACGCTACGCAACACTAGCCCTGAACGAAGTTCCTCACAAAGTGTGCACTGTAACGAGTTACAGCATTTTCCGTGGCCAGGAGCACGACAAAGCACGATGTAATATTTAGCTACGAGATGAAACTCGTTCGTCGCAAGAGTCGCGCAGTGGAAAGCCCGAATATTCCTTTGTCCTTCACAATTCCCCATAAAATTTTCCAGCAGTGTGAAGCTACCCGGGAAAACGTTCGCGCCAACATACCAATGTCCCGGTCACTGTTTACTCTCCTGTGAATGAAAGCACCAGTTACTTCAGGAGGGGCTGGTATGCTTGCAGGCATTGCCAGTAATAGACCGTCCGTATTGCCGCGAATTTTTGTAGTGTTTGTTTGGTTATTCTTCAAAGCTACTTGCACGCCACTTTATTGCTTTGTTGGTGGCGCAAGACGCGACTAGTTTTATCTCGATTGAGCGCATCCAGGCGGACGCGATTCTGCGTTGTTTCGGAATCTTGCAGTAACTTTGCACTCCGTATCTCGAAAGTTCACTATGAGCTTTAAATTGAGCACGGCCGAGAACTGCGAGCATTCTGTTCGACGACCGACGAGCACGCTTGTAGCTTTCGCCGGCGCCGAGTGATTCAGTCCGTTGTGGGCGGAAGTCAGCACAAATAAACAGTTTAATTTTAGAAGCACTTTTTGTTGTCTTCCTAACTGCCTGGACTCCCGTCACCACTACTGAAAATATCAAGACTGAGTTCAATGAGTTTCCTGGCCTTCCTTCACGATATTCATTCAAAAATCTGTAGGCTTTCTGAAGTGCTAGAGAGCATGTACAACATTTCTCTGTTTTATATGCACCCTGAAAAGTAGCGAGAAATTGCCTTGCGCATAATGTGGGGAGGGTTCCGCACAAGTGCTTTGCACTGTCTCCCGCAGTGGCATAACAACAGCCGCAATGAATGCACCCTCGAACATCACAAAATATAAAGAAGTAATTTATTTTCGCACTTCAGATTTGCAAGCTTAATAACCAAATTCTTGAAATGACCACACACTTCGCTAATGCTTAATGCCACAATTAACCAATACGAATAGCTCTTATTCCATCAGTCACTTCGGTAGAGATCCATCTTCGTAGACAGTGGAAATAGAGCCAGAACATTTGTTTCGCAGCTGTCATACAGTTTCTGCCACATATACAATCTACCTCCACCTGCACCTCATTTTGTATGGCTTCAGAATCATCGAGCGATGTTATTAGGAAGGAACTTTACAGGAAACAAATATTATTCCTGCACGGCTAAAAGCACAGTTCAGTGAAAAGCCAGGGAGCATGAGGCGACATGCATGCTTCATCTGTTGGAACGAGTACACCCACATTGGGTAGCGAGAAAACGCAGAAATATTGTGTAAACGCACAACCCCATCTCATAAAACATTGCCCATGGCTTTGCGCAATAAACCTGCAACATTCCCCGCGCTGCTTTAAGTGCTGCAATCATATATCCAACACTCATTAGGTACCCTAAAATGTTTGAACAAGCACTAAAATGCTAGAAGAATTTGTTCACTATAGAGCGCAAAGTATGCAATGACTGCGAGGACCAGGATTTCAGGAATTAATTATTGATTTTGAGAATACTGGAAACTGCAGACAAACCCGGTCGGAACAAGTTACCGATCACGTTGTTTAGATGCCGCACACCATCACTTTAGAAGCAAGATGTGGTTTTGTTTGCTTGCTCTCTGTGCACGGCTGTTTAATTTCTCCTTAAATCCAAGAGGCAGCACGGCATTCGCAGCACGTGGAACTGGTAACTCTGGTGGAAATATTGAACTTTTTTGTTATTCATTGCATGATTGACGTCTTCCACGAAAGGGCAATAGGTTTTCGAACTCTTCGCTTGAAATAAAGCATTGATTTACTTACTGATATATATTTATTTCCTAAAAGGTACTTTGCTTTCATCCTCATTGCAAAAGAAGCCTCTTAAGTAGGCCGGTGAAACACTTCCAACCCTCCAACCATCCCTATCTAGAGCGGATGCCACGTCGTGGCGCCAGCTCCAGACAAACTCCGTCCCGAACCTCCAACACTAGCACACCTTCCCCTCAAAACATCCCTTCACTGCACTTCATGGAACTGCTCCTAAGCCATTCTATATCTTCCCACTTGGAAATTCCCAATCACCCTCGCATCCCGGCAACCGCCGTATACAACCTACACTCTATTTTCCACATGAAAAGTTGTTCTGTCCAGCTCTATATCCTGGGCGATCAGCAAAGGCTGATCTCACGGGCTGTCGCAGGGTATCCAAAGCTTTCGGGGTCCTGGACTGAGTAACCCGCCTAAAAGGGCCGGGTGCCTACCAGTTACCCTTTCTAAACATAAAAGTTTTTCATCTCCACCACCAGGAGTACATGAACGTAGGTAAGGTGCGCCTGATCATGTGGAACGTGTCAGGGATTCTAGGTTCACATGAAAAAAAAGTCCCACTGATGGTGCGGGCCCGGAATCGGGGTGTGGCACAGTTAACGTTTGGATTACTTCCCCACAAAAAGAGGTTGAAAAACCGTGGGCTCTTTTCCTGCCTCGTGCCCTCACGGATAACCTTTCATGAATGAATTGACGGCTCCGAACAAAAGACGCTCCTCGTAAAAATCACTATCAATGGATATCGAAATCCTATTACTTAATTTCTTCACAAGATTCAGCGCGGCAAGCGCCCACAGTAATCTCTGGAAGCTTCTCTCTTCACTGCGTCGGAGTTAACAGCCACGAAAAACAAGTAAACTTGTAAAAAAAGAGATAACCATCAGCGTCTCTTTGTCTTGCGGAACAAAGGCCACCTATTCATTCAGCTCGTGTGTCTGAGACCAGGGTGCGTTGAATATTCATAAGGTGTCAGCCTGAATGCCTTTATGCACCCTGCTGAGGTGGTGTGGATCACACGGGGTCAACGGGAGGGAGTAAAGGAAGCTGAATGAAGGAGAACAGCGGCGAAGCGACAGGGCAACAACTGCGGGTCATCGGCTAATGAGAGGACACACCCGATCTTCCTTGCCTCTTCTCTTCTCAGTGCTGAGATCTTCCAATTAATTCACCTGCTGTATAATAGGCAATTATAATTTAAGTCAGTGCTCAAATTTGAATCTGATAGCTTTCTTTTTGGTGCTTATTCATTCCAGATTTGTGCTGTGAAACCTAGATTTCATTAGACGTTCCGCCCAGTACCCGGTACTCGTGGTTACCGCACAGGAATGCTTGGCTATGCATGCGTGAAGTCACATGCAAGACGAAATGTTATTTCTTGAAGGCATTGAATTGCGTGAGAATTACGCATTGCGAATAGCTCCTATCACGTGTTAAATTTTTTTTTAACAAAAGTTTTAGCATGCTTACATCGAACCTCTGCTTATAGGTCCCTCTTCTGAACTGAATATAGCTCAACCGGCGAGTAATAGAACCACTGATCCTCTTGCGAGTTGATTGTCAAATTATGAGGACTCCTTACTGGTGTTCTATGCCATGAACGAAAATTCGTTAGTTCTTAAAATACCTGTTTTCGTTGCTTTTTCCTGTAGTATACCGAAAGCTCCAATAATTCGGAAGCAGTGAAGAAATTTTGGTTTTAAAAATTTTCTTTTCACAAAAAATGGCTCCATACGTTTCCTTTAAAAGGAAGCTAAAGCGAACGGAACATAACTGCGCCTCAGCCTGCAGTGCATCTTTTTGTCACATGTAGAAATGGGTGAGTATAAGAAATATTCGACTCGCCATTTGAAATGTTCTCTATTAGTGATTCGCTTCAATCCGAAATAATGCATTTGACCGCTTCGAATTACTTGGCGCCCCAAAAATTTCCATGACTTGAGGCCAAATGGCGCACTAGGGCAAGATTATCTGTTCAGACATCTATAAACGTCTCTCTTGCTAGAATAGTGCCCAAATTGCATCGAGGGTGGAAAATGCAGCACAGGTCACAAGAAAAATTAAGTTCATTTTATGCGCTACAGAAAAAGAAAATAGTTAGACAAGATGAATGCTAACTTCGTGAGTGCGATACTTTCTCCAATGCAAAAAGATCATCATCATCATCATCGTCATCATCAGCCTGACTACACCCACTCCAAGGCAAATGCCTCTCCTTTGTCTTTCCAATTAACCCTGTCCAAAAAGATCATAAAGAACGATTGTTATGTTCGTTATAAAACATAATGAAGCGAATTTAATTGATATAGACCCCCTCAAAGTACCACTGAACTGGTTCACGCCACCGTCAAATCAAGCATTAAAATCATGCATCTTTTTTCAAAAATTGCAAACTCCTAATGAACCCTTCGGAAGCCGAATGCGACAGAACTCACTTCGGCCTGGTTCGCAACTTCACAGGCACGATTACGGTAGGCACGCATCCGTGTCGAAGCCTTTTCTTTGAGATGCGCTTCATCGCCACTCCGCTGCCCATAGCCGCATATGATGCACCCTCTCACATGATCTGTCTCGCGAACCATTGATAAATGGAAACTTTTCAGACGTCTGCCTTGCGCGGCTGACACCCCGCCAATCAATATCTCGACTCTCCATGTCTGACGTCATACCTCACACTCATTGGTCGGGTGTGGTGGGACGATCACTCCATCAGCCGATCAATCTTCAATTTGTGTGGTAACGTTTTCCCTCTTGACATCAGCTATAACGCTGTCGCGTTAATACGCGCCATGCTTGCTATCGCAAGTGCCATCATAAGTGAAAACAAAGCGAACTGAGGTCTTCAGACGCTTCTGCAGAGATTTAGTTTCGTGTTTCGCGTAGTGGCGGGACATGAGAAGTAGAACAGGGGCACGCACACGTCTTTTTATAATCGTGGCTTTTCCTGAAAGCCCATCGCAAGGCTAATCTTTATCGTGAGATAAGAGCCGTTACGTTTCCAGGAGTTATTAATGTTCACTGACATTTCAGTTCTGCACAAACCGCAATTAAGTCCTCAATTTATTTTTGTGCAACTTCGGCTAAATGAAGTGATTAATTAGCAAGAAAAATGTGCATGTAGCTATCAAGGACCTTGTCGAAGAAGCTATTGATTTTGTTTAATCTGCAAAACAACTCAAGTATACAAAGTTGCGCGCCGTAAAAATTCGCAGGATGTACAGTATGCAATCTGATGTGTGAGGTGAAGGCACCTGCCCTTGCAGCATCTAGAAGAACAGGCCCTCAATTAGGGTTTCAGATCGATAGAACGTCTTTCCTTTCAGAGATCGGTTTCTAAACGAAATGATTAGTTTGGAAGCCTTCCATGGGTTCTACGGTCGCTCAAAGGCTCCCTTATCCCTAACTCAAGTGAAAGATTTACGGACTACGCTCTTGCTTTTCAGCTGGTCAATTTATCCCGGCAGATAGGATATCTTGTTTGTTTTCCAATGTTCTCACATTCGTACCCTTGCTGCGCTGTGGCCTATATTTTTTGTTCTGATAAGAAATATTTTGCAATAGCGAACGATATAACTGATGCTAGAGTTGTTGCTAATCTATCAAAAAGTTTCGTTTAATGAAATGATCGCAAAAATTCTCGAAGAAGTGGCGTATTTATTACTGCTAGGCCAAAATTATCACGTTCACCCATCAGCCTCACTTTCCCGTGAACTTAACATTTTCCTGTGAACTTGACAACATGCTATATCCACTCATGAGATCATATCCGAACGCGCATAATCTTCTATTTGGTGATTTAAATCATCGGGCAATAAACTGGCGAAACCGCGCTTTTCCACAGCGAATCAATCAGTGCAGAATCAAAGGATTATCTTGATGTTACTTTTAACTTTGACGTTTCTCAACTAGTAACTAGCCCAACACGCATCGCAGGCAATTGGAGCAATATTTTACACTTAAAACTGAGCACTCATTCTGACAGTTATCATCTATTGCATACTTAGCGCCCATTAGTGATCATAAAGTTGTTTAAGCAGATTTCTCCTTCCGCGCCGAACGCCAAAAAAACACAAAACAAAACAATCACCCTGTATAACAAAAGTAACTACAATGTCATTAAGCACAAAGAGAGCAATTTTTTCGCACTCATCAAAGCCGATTTTAACAAGAGATGGGATAACTCGATTTGGTTGATATTTAAAGATAAACTAGAAGAACAAACATACAAGTTTATCTCTAGAATAGCGTTTCGTGAAAATCGCTCTAAAGCTTGGTTTTACGATGCACAAAAAAGACCCGTAAATAAAAAAAGCGGCTTTCTCGCGCTGCGAAGTTGAAAGGGAATTTCGAAAAGTGGGAAAAATACTTTTCAGCCCAAAAAGAGTACCGATCCCCACAAAAATTTCCGGAATGCCGAAATCATGACAAACGTCAATTTCTTCACTGTCTAGAAGTGCAGGCAGGCACTGAGGGGTGCATTGTACAGGTCGCGCTACGAACTGCAAAGCACACCCTTCAATTCTTGGCTGCATGCTTACTCTGTACAATGTTTGGGCTCTGTGGCAATTTTCGTGTTCCGAAAACATTTGTGGGCACCTGTACTTGACTGCCATCAACAAAGCTAAACATTCATTCTTTAACAGCGACGTGCCGCGCATGCTATGCGATAACCCAAAGAAATTTTGCGCGTCATATTGGCCAGTTTTCTGCTGATTCCACCCCTTATGTAATGCCCCTCCAAAATAAAAATACCTTTATACTTCATGTGCCTCATAGAGGAGAGAATGTTTGATTAATGAACTGTCGAAAAGAAGCGTAACCACCACAGCGGGCAATACAGCGACTACAGCAACAAAGTCACCTGTTACTTAACGGTGCATTTTTTATGCAGAGTAACAAATAGTTTTTACTACGGGTAAAAGGGAACCAAAGACCTCTTCTAAAGGTGCAGCACTAGAAATGTCTTGTACAAAAAACCGAAAGTGTTAAAATCGAACGAGCGAAAAACTACCATTCCAACTTCCTGTTCTAAGGTATATAGTATTCACTCGCTCCTCACTTCTATGTGGTTGCTTTATAGCTCTCCGTGTTTGGTTGGACAAGCAATGGTGAAAGGTTTTATTCTTTTTACAGCGAGAACTGTTAAATGCATGTCTCCTGGGTGGAGTGTCGCGTTGCAGCCGTAGTAGAAGGAAACAAGAGGCTGGTTATCACCGTTCGGAGGGTTAGGTGGGTACCGCAGCTAACCACGGGTAAAATTAATCACAGGTAAAGCCTGAAAAAGGGGTAGGGTTAACTACGGGTATGAGGAAGAATGAATGGAGGCAGGAATGGAGGCAGGCAGCGGCGGACCCGGCTTCGTGCGACTCAGATGTGTCCTGGTGTGCGGTGGCTAATTCCTTAAGCAGAGACTAGACGCGCACGGCGTTCTAGACTCCACTTTGTCCGATTAGGCTGAGTATGCCTCATTGGTTGGTATTCCTGCATACGCTGCTGCGCTACAGCCCTATACTAACGACATGCCTTCGAGAATCCTACCCGTGGAATCCTCACCGAATGGTAGCATTGCATTGTTATAGCGGCGGCCTACTACTGTTCAATGCACGTGGTTAATGCGCTGCAACGTCGGGTCTGTGCGTGTATACTACTAGAGTTAGTGCCAGGCAACTCGCCGAACAAAAGATTTTCTTCCGACCAGGAAAAAATATTTTACAGCGAGAGCTGTTACTGGGATCCTTCCTGCACCGTTGATGGTAGCGGAATCCAAACAGTCGGTGGCGCTTTAGATATTCGCTTTGGCCAAATTAAATTTATTTTAAATTGAAAACAATTTTCAAATCATAAATTTTGAAGGGATACTAAGGCATTTTACGAACCTGCTAACCCTCAAGGGTTCTGAACTAGACTCGTTACTAATCATGTGTGTGAAGTTATTTTTCCGATTTTGGTTAAGACACAGGCACAATCACCAATTGAAAGCGCGCCGTTCAAATCTCCCCGCGTCCCGCGCAAGCGCAGGGGAGAAAAACAGAAAGGGAAACCTCGTCCATATCAGCCAACGTGACGTCACGTTGAGGAGCCGGGGATACTTCGAGCCACCCGAGCGAGCTTTCGGCGAGCTTATTTCTTGCGCTGTGTGCGTTGTTGCTCGTGCTGCGTGCGTTGCGGATGTAGAAAACGTGCCATCTGAGTTAAAGCGCAAATTTAAACACGAGTTGCAGCTCTGCGTTCGGGTGCACGAACAACTAATGCCGCGCCTGTGTCGTCTTGTAAGTTTCCAGCAAGATGAAAAGCTAGCGGCGCATTGGGTCGCTGCTCTGAAGAGGGAGAATTTCAAGCCGGTCAAAGTAAGCGTACTCTGCTCGAAGCACCTTCGTCAGAGCGGCTTCATTGCAGAGCTTGTCCCCAATGCGATCTCCAGGGCTTTCTGTCAAGGAGGCACGGCTGGACCGCGACACCGTTCCATGGATTTTCTCGTGTATGATATGCGTGTGACCATCGCCAAGAAGCGCCTCTGCTAAAAGAGGAAAAGGGAGGTAAAGGGTGCTGCTTCCGATTCTAATTTCGCTGCTTTATGAGAGTTGAGCTCTCATTGTGTGTGCAGCTTTGCGTGAAGTGTTGACAGCGATCAGTCCTCAAAGAGCGTCCCCGCGATGGGACGACAGGCAGCTTAGCGCGTGGGTGCATTTGCGTGTCTCCTTTTTTTTTACGCAAGGCGACACACTACACGCCTCTCTGCTGATCATTGCGCAACCCATTAGCGGCACGATTACTCGCATGCGGACCGGCTATTAATAGAGCCTAGTGATGTGTCGGAGACTCGGAGGTCGTGGTTGCACTGCGAGATGCTTTCCCGCATTGCACGTGCCTGACATGCTCTTGGAGCCCCTGTAGAAGTTTTATGCAGGCTCATGGATGTGTCGCTCTCCTCAGAACAGGTGAGGCCAGGGGCTTGCCTCATGGGGCTTGCCGAGCAATGTTCGGTGCGACGCGTCCAAGCACGCAAGTAAGCATCGAAATTGTTGATATGCGTCATCTTTTCCACCCGTTGCTCTCTCGTCACTAAGAACAGCTACGTGATTAAAATGAAAACGTTCGGCAGAGGTCTCTCTGGTTTCGGATGCCAATTTGAGAGATAAATGAACACCAACCAAATTACTTAAGAAAACACGACGTTTCGAAGCCTTGCTCGGTTTATTCGTCAATGTGTTATTGTGGGCGAGTTGCAGCTTTGCTTTTAAGCACACATACAGTTGACCGCCAGATCACTGAACTGAAACTGCGCATCTAGGAAGAAGGAGCCGTTCCGAGAGAGCGATTAATATTTCCCGGCGTCGGCTGAACATGCCGTGACTGAAGCAACAGCCTTGTGCGTGGATTGGGCTTGGCCTTCAGCACATTAGTTCCGTGTAAGTCTATATTGTGGTCATATGCCTCGCAGTGCTTGGCCACTGCGCTTCGCTCACTTAGACGTCACTTTTGTGCTGCTTCATTCTTCCCGGGAAATAACAACGCTGGACACTCAGAAGAGGGTATTTTGTATACAACGCCTTGAGCCTTTCCTTTAGAAGACGCTTTTTCAGGAGAATCAAGAAACATCCGGTGGTGGTAACCGGCTTGATTATTGTTCGCACCGCTTCTTTTCCGAGAATAAGAGCTGATGTTTCTCTGGGTGCCTTTTACGTGTAGAATGCATACGCGTCTTTCCCGCTGTCGCATGATTGGGCTAGGCGTAGAATTTTTTTGGTTGCGTCTTCTTTGATTTCAGATGAAACGTGGGATGAAGGAACTAAGGGATCCTTTTCTTTGGACGTCAGCGAAAAATAGTCTCCGTAACCGCTTTTACAACACCGCAGAAAGCTGCTGTTTGCACGGAAGCCATCGCCGGACCCATGCCGCCAGCTACTCCTGTCCTCAAAGTGATGTCATGACCTCTTGACCAATCAGAGACGGCGGCGCGACCCACGGTGTGCCCCGCGGCGCCGGCCGCATATTTCTGCTAGAAAAAGACAATTCGGGCTTGTGTTCGGTAAATTTCGGTTCGATATTCGAGTACGGAGCATGAAAAATTGTAGGACGGCCCTGCAAGCCCGATTTTCACAAAAAGTGCTTCAGTTTCCCTTTAAGTCAGATATCATTTCTATATTGCCGAAATAATATTTTCAAAATTTTAAAATGAGAAAATTGAAATCCTAAACATTTTTTTTGGAGGGCAAGATCTATCCTTTCTGATACAAAAATACAGTGGAAGGGAGTGGCGAATCCCTTCTCACGCTGGCCACCTTTCTGAGCAGAGCAGGGAGTGCAGATAAGTCTATAAACGATATTTTTTGTTGGAAAAATCCCTCCGGTTGTGCTGACTTACCGAATTTTGCACTGTTGTCTATTAGGACCAATCACGGCTCTCTTCGGATGTTGTAATTGAACCAGGCGTGGCCTAGTTTAATCAGCTTATTTTTGTGCTCGAGCACTTAATGTGGCTATTCCCCACATTTGGACGTTGCCTGTCTGTCCGTCTGTCCATCCGTCCGTCCGTCCGTCTGTCTGTCTGTCTGTCTGTCTGTCTGTCTGTCCGTCCGTCCGTCCACCCGTCCGTCCGTCCGTCCGTCCGTCCGTCCGTCCGTCCGTCCGTCCGTCCGTCCGTCCGTCCGTCCGTCCGTCCGTCCGTCTGTCTGTCTGTCCGTCCGTCCGTCTGTATGTCTGTCTGTCTGAAATCGGTTTTTTGGCAGTCTGCTCACCTCTCCACCGTGTAGTTGGCAAACTGCCCGCAGTGTCGAGCGGCAGCCCATTTAATCGTGAGAGGCTGCTCGGGAAGAGCTACCTGGGTCAGAACCCAACCCAAGCATCCCAAGTCCCACCGATAGCAACACCTGCCATAGCACCTGCCTTGTGGCACTGCGCCAATGTTCACCTGCCCACCGGGTGATTTACTTGCCAAGGTGTAGCCGTTGGTAAGCAGGCGAGAACCTGGGGCAATAATTTAGCGGCACCACCACTAAGCACACCAAGCTAAGCGGAGTGAGCAGCAGCGGTTAGGAGGTGAACGTGATTCGAATGATGCTTGCACAGTACCTAAAAGGAAGGAGAAGTTGTGGTGGTAATTAGATGGTAGCCTGGTACCACGTAGTAGGTCGTAGCTGCAGCCGACAATTGACGTCATGCTTGATTATTGCTGGCAAGCTGTATCGTAGAAATTCTAGAAAAAGCACCCTGTACAGTTGTAACATGGCACTAGGCGACATTCCCCAGGTCTTGCCAGCGAAAAACTTGAACAGGTGGCAGATGCCTGTCAACCGTTTTTTCACGTATGATATGTGTGGGCTCCATGACAAGTCCCTGTCGATTATGACACCTAGAAACTTGTACGATCGGACCCATCGTATTATTTGGCCATTTATCATTACACTGTAGTTTGCCATGGGTTTGCGCGTAAATGGCACTGGTGCGCATTTCTCGGAGGAAATTTCCAGACCTCGATTACGGAGGTAGATAACAGTTTGTGTGGCGGCTCTCTGAATTCTCGCTCGCAACTGTAGGCGTGTTACTGCCGATGTCTATATGCAGATGTCATCCGCGTACATTGATAGCCTGACTGTGGTCGGCACGTGCTCAAGGAGAGCAATTAGTGTTAGATTAAATAACACGGGGCTAAGTACACCGCCCTGGGGGACGCCGCGGTAGCTATAATGAAGAGAAGTATGGCCTTCCTCAGTGCTTACAAAGAAGGATCGCATGGATAGATAGCTCCGTATCCATTGAAACATCCGACCACCCACTCCTACCTCTGCGAGAGCAGAGAGGATGGCTTCATGCGTAACGTTGTCATACGCCCCTTTAACGTCGAGGAATAAGGATGCGCAGAGACGCTTACGGCTTTTCTCATGTTGAATGTAGGTCACCAGGTCGACGACGTTATCGATCGATGATCGACCGCGTCGGAAGCCCGCCATGGCATCTGGGTAGGTGTTGTGTACTACTCCAGGCGTCCTAGGACCATCCTCTCCATTACTTTGCCCACACAGCTCGCCAAAGCGATCGGGCGATATGATGAGAGCTCCAACGGCGACTTGCCAGGCTTCAGCAGAGGAACAAGGCGACTTGTCTTCCAGGTTGTTGGTAGCGTGCCATTTCTCCAAGATTCATTGTACACCTCTAGAAGAACTCCTCTCGCTCGCTCCCCCAGGTGACACAGAGCTCGGTAGGAAATTCCGTCAGGTCCTGGCGCTGATGTGCGGCTACACATCAACAGAGGCAAAACGAATCTACGCACAATACAGTCTCCAGGCTCAAGTGCTCCGGATCTGTCTAGGCCTGCCTCGGAGTGCTTCAACAACGGCTACGATAGCAATCGCTAGAGACCACCTTGTCAAGACCCACATTGAAATTGAAGTACTCAGGACCCATATAAGGCATCTAGCCAGGAATCCTCGTCACCATTTGGCCTCTCTACCAGCGGACAGGCCACACACATCTTTCAGCCAAACGATAACTGCATATGAAGAATCATTGCCAGCTTGTTTCACTCCGGCTGCGAGACCTTCGATCACTCCATGGTGCCTCGCTCAGCCAAAAATCAACCTTGCAATACGTGGTATCTCGAAAAAAGCTGATCTGTCATCACCAGCCTTTAGACAGCTCACGCTACTACATTTGTACGAGAACTACCGTGACGCCACGCATATTTACACTGATGGATCTGTTCTTCCAAGCAGCTCCGCGGCGGCAATCGTCATTCCAGCGAAAGCTACAACAATCAAATTTAAGACGACCCACGCGACAACATCGACAGCAGCAGAGCTCGCAGCGCTCTTAACTGCCCTTCATCACATTGGTGATGAACCGCCACACAAATGGACAATATTCTGCGACTCAAAGCCGGCACTGCAGTCTCTACTGTCACCTCTACGACGCGGACCGCACGAACAACTAATCTTCCATATTGCAGAGACGTTACACCATATAAGTGATGCCGGCCATGAAATAACGTTCCAGTGGCTTCCACGTCACTGCGGGATTATCGGCAATGAACGGGCGGATCACGCTGCCCGCTCGGCCCATACTGAGGAGCGCCACGTCCCAATTCCTCTTTCTAGAACTGACGCGGCACGGAAGCTCCGCCTACTTGCTCGGCAGTGCACCGAGTCGCAATGGAATGAGCCACATTTAAGAAATACGCGACTGTACTCACTTGATCCAACATTAAGTCTTCGAGCGCCATCACAGCTTCGCCGTAGAGACGCCACGCTTTTATATCGACTTTGGTTGGGTGTTGCCTTTACTAAAGCCTATGCCTTCCGCATAGGGATGACCGACACCCCAACCTGTGACCACTGCGGCCATGAAGAATCAATTGGCCATATATTGTGCTCCTGCCCGCAGTACAGTCCACAGCGGGCATGCCTTAGCCACGAACTTGACCAACTGGACGACCAACCGCTATCCGAAAAAAGAATTCTGCAACATCGCAAGGACCTACCGTCGCAGAAGAAGGCCGTGAAAGCGCTTTTGCGCTTCTTACAATCTACCGGGCTCTGTGAAAGACTAACTGGAACGCCTTGTGTGTGTGTGTCTCCATGTGTGCATGTTCCTTTTTTTTCCCTTTGTTTTGCGTTTACCTCTCTGTCATCTTTCTAACCCCTATCCCCCATCCCCTGTGCAGGGTAGCAAACCGGAGACTCACATCTGGTTAACCTCCCTGCGTTTCCTTCATTCTCTCTCTCTCTCTGACGTCATGCTAGCGAACACATCCGCATTTGTCCTAATTACTCAAGTCGATTAACATTCTTTTTGCGGTGTCATTTCTTACCCGACAGAAATCTGAGGGTCATCGCCGCATAAAATAACGTCATCTCTTAGGAAACCCTCATGACCCATTCAAATGACCCAATTGGGTTAATAATTTGCATATGAAAAGTTAACCATTTTTCTCATGACCAGTGGGTTAGTTCCACGCGATTAAATGAATATCGTCCCAGGTTGACTGACATTGCCTTTAGGTCTAAGTTTGGGCAACCTTGTGGCTGTCTGAAGCTTACAACGATTGCTGTTTAACCTGCCGCGCGCACTTGGTCGAAACAATTCATAAAGAATGTGCGCTCTTCGCCAAAGCAACACACCGCAATAAAGTGGACGGATTGTGGGATTTAAGACGAAAAAGAAATCAGAGCCCCGTGCTCCCAGAGGACGTTCAACAGCTCAGCGGGACCAGCGTTTACTTCGAAGAGGCTTGCATATTTCACCGACCGCAATTAGTCTATTACCTCTTTATAAGTAGCACATAAAGTAGATTTAGGACATGCCCGTTTTCTTATTTCTTCTTTTTCAGTGCTTTGTTTTGTGACAACTGTTTCTACAAGTCCGGAAATGATGAAAGAATAGACTCTAGACGAACACAAACACATCGGCAGGCGCCACCATTTTGATTAACTTTCTGTATAAATTAAGGCTTTTAGCTGATGTCCAGTATGTGCCTCTCTCTCAAAAACAGAAACAGACCGTTAATTTCCGAACCGACAGATGTGTGGATGCTTTCCTTCTACGCAGGCGGCATTGCTCTATGTGTTAGCGGAAACATTTAGTAGTCACCTAGAGGTCGACGACAGCGGTGCTCTTGGGTCGTACTTAGTGAGAATTCTGCTGGTGGTAAATTAATTTCCTCGCTATTGGTGCGTCCCGCCTTCGATGCCGAAGCCGACGAATGACCCTGCTCATCAACCTGTCAGCCATGATGAATACGTGTCCTAATTACTAATAGTACAGAAGGCAATAGAATGCTAGCCGCAGCTCAGATAATTCAAGCTTCGATAGCAGATGCCGCTGCTAGCGACCTGGGAAAAATCGATTGAACAAAAGCCCGTTGGCCTCTGTGGTTACTATTCACAACGCGCGACGGGGGCAGCTATGTCGATCGACAGAAAAAGTTCACGTCGCACACTCCTCTCTCAAATAAACTTGGCGTGAGTTTCCGGCTGGCCTCGTTTAAATTGTCCAACGCGCAAGGGGTCGCGCCGAACGGGCGATTACGTTCTGTGGACCCCTTGGCAACGCAGCAACACGCTGTCGCGTCCCAATCTTAAAAGACGAAGATTAAGCGTCTTCCAATGTGGAAGCAGTGGCGCGCAGCCGTGATCAATCGAGATAAGTGTGGTGCCATCGCAAAGAAAATAATAAAACCGTGTGGCTGATGAGCGTGTGACGTCACTGAGTGGCGTCACCATCGTGTGAGAACAGCGCTTTCCAGGCAATCTTCACCAACCGGGCCAAATTATCCCAATCATCCACGTATACTGACACGCCGGAACCTTGTCACCTGGCCGCCAGTCCCGTTCCCGAGGCCGCGGCAGCTAACAACGACCTCCAAGAGATGATTCTTTCCCGCCACTGCGAAGCAGCAGCTCTAGCAACAACAGGCGTAGCCGCTCCTCATCACGCTTTCGGGATTATCGGGCTAACTCCCAGACCAGGCCAGAGAGCAAGCCCGCCAAGCAGGTCGGATGGAAGACTCCTCAACCAGCTACAAACCAACTGGCCAACCCGCGATAAGGGGACTGGTAGACATGGTCAAACAACTACAACTCCAGTTTACACAGGCCAATGCCAAAATTCACAGCCTAGAGTCCGCACAGGCACAGCAAAAACCGCTGCCGCAGCAGATGGCTCGCGTTCCCAACACCGATCACACCAATGACTCCAACATGGACACTGAAAGCCCAAATGCACTACGCGCAAGGCTCCCCAACCTCCATCTCCAATAGTGATGCCAAGTTCGACGCCTTTCACGCTCGCATCTCTAAAATAGAGGACGCCCTCCAACGGCTGACCTCCACTAGTCACCGTCTCACTGACGGCTGTGCCGCCATGGCAGCCAATATCCATACCCTCACCATCCGTCTCTACCGCCTTACGGGCCCCCGTGAATGGTCGACCTCACCCCCCCGCGCACTCAGTCGCCTGGTCCGACTCCCGCGCTCGAGAGTGCGGCCGCGCGTGCGTGTGCTGACGGTATACTCAAAACCGCGATAACGCGTCCGCAGCGCCCGGAACCCTACACAAAACGCGATGGCTAGCGCGCCCAACACAGTATGGCAGTGGAACTGCAGGGGCTTCAAGGTAAAGCGGAGAGCCTTGGAGCTTACCGTGCCGGCCCAGCCATAAACACCCCACGTTATCGCGTTCCAGGAAACGTACACTGACACCAAACTCACCAGCTATGCCGCCCACAACCGACCGATGGCGCCGGATCTCCGCCCGAGTACCGCATCCTCGTACACTGCAACCTCACAGCCAATCAGCCCGATCTGGACTACGCCGAAGTCCCGCACACTTTCGTGCAGGTCCTTCCCAACAGCCGAACTTAATCACCGCTAAACATCTTAAACGTGTACAGCCCACCCCCCCCCCCCCCCCCCCCGCCCCGAAGTGAAAAGAGCACTAAGATCGCCACTCTCCTCTGCAAGGCCTGTGCTGCCGCGCGGAACGAGATGCTACTAATAGTGGGCGACTTCAACGCACCGCACGCCGAGTGGGGCTACCCCCGCAAAGCCTGTGGTCGCAAAGGAGCCAAGGTTTGCGAGACAGCCCAGACACTGGGTCTCACGCTACTCCTCGACCCCGAACGACACACCCGTTTAGGCAACAGCGTCAAGCAAGACAGATGTCCGGACCTCAATTTCGCCCGCAATATCCCAGACGCGCCAAAACATGAAGGCATCTAACACTACCGATAGAATAGAACTAACGGAGCTATCAAAGTTAATAAATAAGCGCAAGGTAGCCGACATAAGGAAGTTTCATATGGAGAGAATCGAGCATGCTATAAAGAACGGAGGTAGCCTAAAAACAGTGAAGAGGAAACTAGGCATAGGTAAAAACCAGATGTATGCATTAAGAGACAAGCAGGACAATGTCATTAGCAATATGGATAAGATAGTTAACGTAGCCGAAGAGTTCTACACAGACCTGTACAGTAGTCAATGTAATCAGAGCGCTAATGAGAAAGACAGCAGTGCACAGCAATGCGTCATCCCGCCAGTAACGAAAGATGAAGTAAAGAAAGGCTTAGAAGCAATGAAAAGGAAAAAAGCAGCTGGGGAGGATCAGGTAACAGCAGATCTGTTGAAGGATGGAGGGGACATAGTGCTAGAAAAACTAGCCACCCTGTATACGCAATGCCTTATGACCTCGACTGTACCAGAAGCTTGGAAGAATGCAAACATTATCTTAATTCATAAGAAGGGAGACGCCAAGGACTTGAAAAATTACAGGCCGATCAGCTTACTATCCGTTGCCTACAAAGTATTTACTAAGGTAATCGCTAATAGAGTCAGGGCAACGTTAGACTTTAATCAACCAAATGATCAGGCAGGCTTTCGTAAAGGATATTCCACAATAGATCATATTCACACTATCAATCAGGTGATAGAGGAATGCGCAGAATATAACCAACCTCTATATATAGCTTTCATTGATTACGAGAAAGCATTCGACTCAGTGGAAACCTCAGCAGTCATACAGGCATGGCGTAATCAGGGGGTAGAAGAGCCTTATGGCAAAATACTGGAAGATATATATAGCAACTGCACAGCTACTATAGTCCTCCATAAAGTCAGCAATAAAATTCCAATAAGGAAGGGCGTCAGGCAAGGAGACACGATATCGCCAATGCTGTTCACCGCATGTTTGCAGGAGATATTTCGAGGCCTTAATTGGGAACAGTTGGGAATAAGAATAAATGGAGAATACCTAAATAATCTGAGATTTCCTGATGACATTGCCTTGCTGAATCACTCAGGAGGTGAACTGCAAATCATGATCAACGAGTTAGACAGGCAGAGCAGATCAGTGGGTCTAAAAATTAACATGCAGAAAACCAAGGTAATGTTCATCCATCTAGCAAGGGAACAACAGTTCACAATTGGCAGCGAGAGCCTAGAGATTGTGCCGGAATACGTCTACTTAGGGCAGGTAGTGACAGCTGATCCGGATCATGAGAGGGAGATAACTAGAAGGATAAGAATGGGGTGTAGCGCATATGGCAAATTCTCGCAGATCATGAGTGGCAGTTTACCAATCTCCCTCAAGAGGAAAGTGTACAACAGCATAATCTTACCGGTACTCACCTACGGGGCAGAAACGTGGAGGCTAACGAAAAGAGTTCAGCTTAAGTTAAGGACAACGCAGCGAGCCATGGAAAGAAAAATGATAGGTGTAACGTTAAGAGATCGGAAGCGGGCAGAGTGGGTGAGGGAACAAACACGGGTTAATTACATCCTAGTCGAAATAAAGAGAAAGAAATGGGCTTGGGCAGGGCATGTAATGCGAAGGCAAGATAACCGCTGGTCTTTAAGGGTAACGGAGTGGGTTCCAAGAGAAAGTAAGCGTAGCAGGGGGCGACAGAAGGTTAGATGGGCGGATGAGATTAAGAAGTTTGCAGGCAAAGGGTGGATGCAGCTGGCAAAGGATAGGGTTAATTGGAGAGACATGGGAGAGGCCTTTGCCCTGCAGTGGGTGTAGTAAGGCTGATGATGATGATGATGATCCCAGACGCGCGCTCAGAAAATCTCGGTATGAGCATAGCAGCGATCACTATGTTCTCAACACAACCTTTACTGCCACACACAGCAAGGCCCCCGTCGCACTGTCGCACACAACAACTGGGACGCTTTCCGGTACGCGCGAGCTCAGCGTCCGCAGAGCCCGAGCTACCTCTACACAAGGAGAGAGACACTGCTCCGCGACGCCGCCAACGCCAATTCCATGGCCACCCAGGAGGAGGATGGCGCCATTCCTGACGCCAAACTCATGCACATGTGGGAGGCCCTTCGAAACCTCCACGCTCGCTGGCTCTGACGAAAGCACAACCGCCCTCTCAAGCTTCGCCTCGCTCGCTTCGAACGAGAGATCGGAGCCTACTCTGCGAAACTCAGTCAGGGGCAATGGCACCAGACTTGCAACCGCCTCAACGGGCAGTTAGGATGCAAGAACGCGTGGATTCTGCTCACGCATTTGCTTGATCTGACACACACCAAGTCTGCATCCCACAAGAATCTCAACCGCGTCATACACTCATTTCAAGGCACCAACGAGGATCTCCTCGTTACCTTGAAAGACAAATACATCAACACGTCCACAGACAAACCCATCCCCTCGGAATACACGGGATCTAAGAACCCAAACATGGACAGAGACATCATGGCGTCGGAAGTCCGCACCGCCCTCAACCAGACCAAGACTACCGCGGCCGCTGGCGACGACCGCATCACCAACAAGATGCTACGCAACCTCGGTGACCATCCAGTTGAAGCCCTTGAAGACCTTTTCAACCACCACTGGCATGAAGGTCGTCTTCCAGACCTGGAAGCATGCCAAGGTAATCTTCATACCCAAACCAGGCAAATGACTCAAGCTGGGCAAATTCCGGCCCATCGCTCACGTCTTGCCTGGGGAAGGTTATGGAGGACACAATTCTACACAGACTTCACACCCACGTAGACCAGGAGAACCTCCCCCCCCTCCCCCATGATTGTTTTCCGGGCTGCCACAGTGCGCACACACTTCCCCATCACTGCCGAAGAGTTCGCGATCACGTTGGCCATCGCATATCCCCGCACACACACGATTCTCAGTGACTCTAAACGAGCCATTCAAAATTTCTCGACGTACTCAATATGTGAACCTGCCGCACACATCATCCGCAGCTGCACTCTCGACCGCACTGTAAGCTTAGCGTGGGTACCTACGCACGCGGGGAACTCTGGGAATGAAAGGGTCGACCGTTTTCACCGAGGCCTAATCAACCGGGCAGCCGGCCCCTCGAACCCGGATGCTATCGCTGAGGCCCCCCTGTCCTATGCGGAAATCACCAACTTCTACAAGGAGATAAGACGCGTGTACCCGCTCCCCACCCCGACCTCGAACGAGCGCCGAGACGTGGTTTGAAAACCACGAGTCCGCCATCCCCACTTGGCGAGATTTCCGGCAGCAATTGTTGGACACCTTCGGTAGCATCAAGCTGAAGGAGCGAGCTGAACTTGCCCTGCAGTCCCGAGAGAGCGCCGCCATTTCCGTAGAATACTTGACAGGGCTCTTCAACCGCGCAGATCCTGCAATGTCTGAAGCGAAAGAACGTCCGTGATCTTATGCGAGGGGTCAAAAAGCAGCTTTTCGTAGGACTTGTGCATGACCCTCCTAGCACAGTGGTTCACATTGCTTGGGAGGCGACAAGCATGGAGCGCGGCTTGCAGCAGCGGTTCGCGCATTACGGCCGTCCGACGAATATAATTGCTATGGAAGCCAACATGCCGCTGCCTGGTACCGAGAGTGAGGCCCTCCGTAAGCTTGTCAGGAGCATTGTGCGCGAAGAGCTACAGAAGCTTCGCCCTGTTTAGCAACACCCGGGTGACAGTATGATGCTCTTAACTCGCAATAACTTCGTCTAATTAAGGCTGCAATTTGAGCAAGTTGGTACTGATTCATTGTTAAATTGTGTTGTACTTATTCATGGTTATCTGTCCTGCCTTCCTGCTCAAGAATGAATTATTTTTTATTCTTCTCTGGCACAGCGCCCGTGGAGTCGCGATGCGGTCGCTCGTGATCTCACTCTGTTCGTACCAGCTAGAGTAGTGCATTGCCAAGGCGTGTTTTGATCATCTCAATAGCGATGCTACTTCGGTAGACACACGCGCGTTGATACTGGCTCCATTACAACCTGGCGCGGAGGCGCGTCTGCGCACAATCAAGCGCACCTGCAAACTAACGCCGAGCCCACCACTGTGCTCGGCTATGCCAAGTGACCAGTGCGCCTGCCAAGAGCCCGAGAAACACTTTATTTCCAAGAATTTGTAGATTGTGGGGGACTGTACCTCAATGTGAGCCCTATAGAGGGGTGACCTCCAAAGACGAGTTAACAAGAGCTTCCAACTGCCGTTGTCTATTGACGCCTCACTCCCAGTCTAATAATGAGCGATTTTTATGACGCACGAAGCCGGACGCAGCCGGGTTTTTTCTCCTAACATTGTAGACCTTATTAGAGCCTATTTAGAAGGCAGATTTCAATATGTTCATGTTGACGATGAGTACTCTGATGCACTTCCGGTTTTATCTGGTGTTCCGCGAGCATCAGTTCTCGGGCTTATCATATTTTTATATTTATGTTAATGACATAATTATTGTGCTTGATTTCGAAGTTAGAATTAAACTATTTGCAGATGACTGCGTTTTGTACTACTCAGTTAACTCCACAGCGGAGCAAATTAAGCCTAACAGTAGCCTGCAGATCTCAAAATGGTGCAACCAATGGGGTATGTTTCTTAACGTTAATAAATGCTTGGTACTTGAAATTTGTAAAAAGAAAACTGTTCTGACACCTCCATGTTGTATAGCTGGCGTACCACTTCCAGAATCCTCGTTTGTAAAATACCTTGGAGATGAGATAACTAATCGCCTAAACTGGGATGCCCACATCGATATTACTTGAGGGAAAGCTCTGAAGACTCTATGATGTTCGAGGCGTAACCTGCCGAAGGCCCCAAAACACGTGAAATTGGCAGCGTATAAGGCTTTGGTGTGGCCTCATCTGGAATATGCCTGTTGTTTATGGGACCCATTCACAGACAAGAATATTTACAAATTAGAAAGAGTGCAAAGGATCGCAGCCCGCTTCATTTGCAACAGATACAAATGAACAGATACTGCGACAGCTATGATCAATTCTATTGGCCTAGAATCTCTACAGACAAGGCGCACTGAAGCAAGGTTGGAATTTCTGTACCTAATACATAATAATCTGATTAAAATAAACACTCGTGGTTAGATTTCACCTGTTTCGCGAGCAAGTACGCGTTATAACCATGGAAGAATGCTACAAGAATTTCGTGCATACTCTAATACAGAGAAACACTCATATTTTGTCAAATAGATTGCAGAGTGGATTCAATTGCCTAAGTGTGTAGTGAATAGCCCGATTGTAGAAACGTTTAATGATAATTTGAGAGCCTTTTTTATGTGAAACCCTTGTTTTTTGCTCCTTTCTTCGCATCATCTCTTTGCTTTTGTATGACGCTCGTCTATATCATGTTTATTTTTTACTTGTATCTGTGCTCACCTCCGCTTGGAGTCAAGCGACTCCGCAGTATTAAACAAAGAAAATAAATAAAAACAAAATAATGCTACTGCATTCACAAAAATACTCTGAGAAGGAGAAAGCTGGCGGCCGCTCTACTGAAGGTACAGCCAGGGTGGTGGGCGGGCGGCTGGGAAGGTGCTCGCGCATTCTTAGACCACGTGGTGGGATTAGCAACGCCGAACATCTTAGTATGCTGGAAAAATCGGTGTTCGCAACTAGCGATGGAGATTCTTATTCGGACGATTCGAGGGCACTTGCTCATGACGCAGACACCGGGTTAGACTCTTTTGCGTGTATAGATTCACCCAGTAGACACTGCCGTTATTTTGCACAAATAATAAATAGTGCGGGAATTTATGTTTCGGTTATTAACTGCCGACAAAAACTTGTGCGTCATGCAAAGCACGGGAACTGTTCTGCTACCCGCTTGACGCTTGAGAAAGTGCAGTGAAAAATGGATGCTTTTCTCGTGCTGTGTTCACGTCATTATTCGTTTTTTTATTTATTTTCTCGACGCGGACAGCGCAATAAAAAAACCTTTGTTAGTT